>NW_026893674.1:0-315622 GCF_032452875.1 Bos javanicus | reverse complement strand
CAGTGCATGATAGCCAACTGTTCAGTGGATGATCAGTCACGTGATCAGTGCACGATGAGTCCCGTGATCAGTACATGATCAGTCACGTGAAGAGCGCATGATCATTTACGTGATCTGTGCATGATGAATCTCGTGACCATTGTATGGTAGCTAGTGATCATTGCATGACCAACCACGTGAGCAGTGCATGATAGCCACGTGATGTGTGCATGATCAGTTATGTGAGCAGAGTATGATCAGCCACGTGATCAGTGCATGATTGCCACGTGATCACTGCATGATCAGTCACGTGACAGGTGTGTGATCAGCCACGTGAACAGTGCATGTTCAACCACCTGATCAGTGCATGATAGCCACGTGATCAATGCATGATCAGTTACGTGAACAGTGTATGATCAGCCACCTGATCAGTGCATGGTCAGACACGTGAACAGTGTATTATCAGCCACATGATCAGTGCATTATATCCAAGTGATCAGTGCATGATCAATCACGTGATTAGTGTTTGATAAGCCACGTGAACAGTGCATGCTCAGTCACGTGATCAGGGCCTGCTTAGCTGCGTGATTACTGTCTGCTCATCTGCTTGACAATTGCCAGCAGAGCTGCACGATTCCTGCCTGTCATCTGCTTGACAATTGCCAGCTGTGCTGCGTAATTTCTGCCTGCTCAGCTGCTTGATTATTGCCAGCTGAGCAGCATGATTCCTCACAGCTGAGTCCCATGATTATTGCCTGCTGACTGTTTGATTCGTGCCTACTCAGCTCTTTGTTTATTGCCTCCAGAGGCACATGATCAGTGTATGATAGCAAACATGATCAGTGCATGATCAGTCACATGATCAGTGCATGATCAGTCACGTGATCAGTGCATGATCAGCCAAGTGATCATTGCATGATAGCCACGTGATCAGTGCATGATAGCCACGTGAGCAGTGCATGATAGCCACGTGATCAGTGCATGATCAGTCACGTGATCAGTGCATGATCAGTCACGTGATCAGTGCAAGATCAGCCACGTTATCAGAGCATGATCAATTACGTGATCAGTGCATGATCAGTCACGTGACCAGTACATGGTAGCTACGTGATCATTGCATGATCAGCCACGTGATCAGTGCATGATAGCCACGTGATCAGTGCACGATAGCCACGTGATCAGTGCATGATAAGTCACGAGATACGTGTGTGATCAGCCACGTGATCAGTGCATGATATCCACGTGATCTGTGCAAGGTAGCCAAGTGATCAGTGCATGACCAGGCACGTGTTCAGTGTATGACCAGCCAAGTGATCAGTGCATGATAGCCACGTGATCAGTGCATGATCAGTCACGTGATCAGTTCACGATCAGTCACGTGATCAGTGTATGATCAGCCACGTGATCAGTGCATGATCAGCCACATGATCAGTGCATGATCAATTATGTGATCAGTGCATGATCAGTCACGTGACCAGTACATGGTTGCTACGTGATCATTGCATGATCAGCCACGTGAGCAGTGCATGATAGCCACGTGATCAGTGCATGATCAGTTTCGAGAGCAGAGTATGATCAGCCACTTGATCAGTGCATGATACCCACGTGATCACTGCATGATCTGTCACATGATCAGTATATGATCATCCACGTGATCAGTGCATGATATAGACGAGATCAGTGCATGATCAGTCTCGTGATCAGTGTATGATCAACCACGAGATCAGTGCACGATAGCCAGGTAATGAGTTCATGATAGCCAGATGATCAATGCATTATCAGTCACGTGATCAGTGTATGATCAGCCAAGTAATCAGTGCATGATAGCCAACTGTTCAGTGGATGATTAGTCACGTGATCAGTGCATGGTCAGTCACGTGATCATTGCATGATCAGTCACGTGATACTTGTGTGATCAGCCACGTGATCAGTGTATGATATCCACGTGATCAGTGCAGGATAGCCACGTGATCAATTCATGATTAGTCACGTGATCTGTACATGATCAATCATTTGACTAGTACATCGTAGCTTCGTGATCATTGCATGATCAGCCACGTGAGCAGTGCATGATAGCCACGTGATCAGTGCATGATCAGTCACGTGATCAGTGTATGATCATCCACGTGATCAGTGCATGATGAGCCACGTGATCAGTGCATGATCAGCCACGTGATCAGTGCGTGATGAGCCACGTGATCAGTGCAGGATCAATTATGTGATCAGTGCATGATCAGTCACGTGACCAGTATAGGGTAGCTACGTGATCATTGCATGATCAGCCACGTGATCAGTGCATGATAGCCACGTGATCAGTGCGTGATTGTCACGTGATCAGTGCATGATCAGTCATGTGACCAGTACATGGTAGCAACGTGATCATTGCTTGATCAGCCACGTGATCAGTGCATGATAGTTACGTGATCAGTGCATGATCAGTCAGGTGATACGTGTGTGATCAGCCACGTGATCAGTGCATGATCTGTCACGTGATCAGTGCAATATCAGTCATGTGACCAGTACAGGGTAGCTGCGTGATCATTGCATGATCAGCCACTTGAGCAGTGCATTATAGCTACATGATCAGTGCATGATCAGCCACGTGATCAGTGCATGATCAGTCACGTGATCAGTGTATGACCAGCCAAATGATCAGTGCATGATCACCCACGTGATCAGTGCATGACCCAGCACGTGATCAGTGTATGACCAGCCAAGTGATCAGTGCATGATCAGTCCCATGATCAGTGCATGATCAGTCCCGTGACCAGTGTATGATCAGCCACGTGATCAGTGCATGATCAGCCACATTATCAGTGCATGATCAATTACGTGATCAGTGCATGATCAGTCACGTGACCAGTACGTGGTAGCTAGGTGATCACTGCATGATCAGCCAAGTGAGCCGTGCATGATAGCCACGAGATCAGTGCATGATCCGTAACGTGATCAGTGCATGATCAGTCACGTGAACAGTGCATGATAAGTCACCTGATCAGTGCATGATCAATTACGTGATAGGTGCATGATCACTCAGGTGACCAGTACATGGTAGCTAAGTGATCATTGCATGATCAGCCACGTGAGCAGTGCATGATAGCCACGTGATCAGTGCATGATCAGTTTCGGGAGCAGAGTATGATCAGCCACTTGATCAGTGCATGATTGCCACGTGATCACTGCATGATCTGTCACATGATCAGTGTATGATCATCCACGTGATCAGTGAATGGGCAGTCATGTGATCAGTGTATGATCAGCCACGTGATCAGTGCATGATATCCAAGTGATCAGTGGATGATCAATCACGTGATTAGTGTACGATCAGCCACGTGAACAGTGCATGCTCAGTCACGTGATCAGGGCCTGCTGTGCTTCGTGATTCCTGTCTGCTCATCTGTTTGACAATTGCCAGCTGAGCTGCACGATTCCTGCCTGTCATCTGCTTGACAATTGCCAGCTGTGCTGCGTAATTCCTGCCTACTCAGCTGCTTGATTATTGCCAGCTGAGCAGCATGATTCCTCACAGCTGAGTTCCATGATTATTGCCTGCTGACTGTTTGATTTGTGCCTACTCAGCTCTTTGTTTATTGCCTCCAGAGACACATGATCAGTGTATGATAGCAAACATGATCAGCGCATGATCAGTCACATGATCAGTGCCATTAAGTCACGTGATCACTACATGATAGTCATGTGATCAGTCCATGCTCAGTCACGGTATCAGTGCATGATAGCCACGTGATCAGTGCATGATAAGTCACGTGATCAATGCATGATCAGTCACGTGATCAGTGCATGATCATTCACGTGATCAATGCATGATCAGCCACATGCCCAGTGCATGATCATTTACGTGATCAGAGAATGATCAGTCACGTGACCAGTACATGGTAGCTACGTTATCATTGCATGATCAGCCACGTGAGCAGTGCATGATAGCCACGTGATCAGTGCATGATCAGCCACGTCATCAGTGCATAATCAGTCACGTGATCAGTGCATGGTCAATCACGTAATCAGTGCATGATCATCCATGTGATCAGTGCATGTGGAGTCATGTAGTCAATGAATGATAGCGCCGTAATCAGTGCACGATCAATCCCGTGATGAGTGTATGATCAGCCAAGTGATCAGTGCAAGATAGCTACGTGATCAGTACATGATCAGCCACGTAATCAGTGCATGATAGCAAGGTGAGCAGTGCATACAATTACGTGATCAGTGCATGTGCAATCACGTGATCAGTGCATGAGAGCCACGTGATCAGTGCATGATCATTCAAGTGATAGGTGTGTGATCAGCGACGTGAACAGTGCATGCTCAGTCACGTAATCATGCCTGCTGAGCTGCGTGATTACTGTCTGCTCATCTGCTTGACAATTGCCAGCTGAGCTGTATGATTCCTGCCTGTCATCACCTTGACAATTGCCACTTGCGCTGCATAATTCCTGCCTGCTCATCTACTTGATTATTTCCAGCTGAGCAGCATGATTTCTCAGAGCTGAGTTCCATGATGATTGCCTGCTGACTGATTCCTGCATACGCAGCTCTTTGTTCATTGCCTCCAGATGCACATGATCAGTGTATGACACCAAACATGATCAGTCACATGATGAATGCATGATAAGCCAGGTGATCAGTGCATGATCAATTACATGATCAGTGCATGATCAGCCATGTGACCAGTACATGGTAGCTGCGTGATCACTGCATGATCAGCCACGTGAGCAGTGCATGATAGCCATGTAATCAGTGCATGATCAGTCACGTGATCAGTGCATGATCAGTCACGTTTTCAGTGCATGATCAGCCACGTGATCAGTGCATGATCAATTACGTGATCAGTGCATGATCTCTCACGGGACCAGTACATGCTAGCTACGGGATCATTGCATGATCAGCCACGTGATCAGTGAATGATCAATTACGTGATCAGTGCATGATCAGTTACGTGAGCAGTGTATGATCAGCCACGTGATCAGTGCATGGTCAGACACGTGAACAGTGTATGATTAGCCACGTGATCAGTGCATGATCAGTCACATGATCAGTGCATGATCAGTCACGTGATAGGTGTGTGATCAGCCACGTGAACAGTGCATGCTCAGTCACGTGATCAGGGCCTGCTGAGCTGCGTGATTACTGTCTGCTCATCTGCTTGACAATTTCCAGCTGAGCTGCAGGATTCCTGCCTGTCATCTCCTTGACAAATGCCACCTCTGCTGCGTAATTCCTGCCTGCTCATCTACTTGATTATTGCCAGCTGAGCAGCATGATTTCTCAGAGGTGAGTTCCATGATTATAGCCTGCTGACTGATTCCTGCCTACTCAGCTCTATGTTCATTGCTTCCAGAGGCACATGATCAGTGTGTGACACCAAACATGATCAGCACATGATCAGTTACATAATCAATGCATGATAAGCCAGGTGATCAGTGCATGATCAATTATGTGATCAGTGAATGATCAGTCATGTGACCAGTACATGGTAGCTACGTGAACATAGCATGATCAGCCATGTGAGCAGTGCATGATAGCCACGTGAGCAGTGCATGATCTGTCACGTTATGTGTGCATGATCAGTCACGTGATCTGTGCATGATCAGTCACGTGACCAGTGCATGGTAGCTACGTGATCATTGCATGATCAGCCACGTGATCAGTGCATGATAGCCACTTAATCAGTGCATGATAGCCACGTGATCAGTGCATGATCAGTCACGTGATACGTGTGTGATCAGCCACGTGATCAGTGCATGTTATCCACGTGATCAGTGCAGGATAGCCACGTGATCACTTCATGATTATTTACGTGTTCAGTACATGATCAGTCACGTAATACGTGTGTGATCAGCCACCGGATCAGTGCGTGATGAGCCATGTGATCAGTGAAGGATCAATTACGTGATCAGTGCATGATCATTCACATGACCAGTACATGGTAGCTACGTGATCATTTCGTGATCAGCCACGTGATCAGTGCATGATAGCTCCGTGATCAGTGCATGGTAGCCACATGATCAGTGCATGAGAGCCACGTGATCAGTGCATGATAAGTCACGTGATACATGTGTGATCAGCCATGTGATCAGTGCATGATGAGCCACGTGATCAGTGCAGGATCAATTACGTGATCAGTGCATGATCAGTCACATGACCAGTACATGCTTGCTACGTGATCATTCCATGACGAGCCACGTGAGCAGTGCATGATAGCCACGTGATGTGTGCATGATCAGTAACATGAGCAGAGTATGATCAGCCACGTATTCAGTGCATGAGTGCCACGTGATCAGTGCATGATATGTCACGTGACAGGTGTGTGATCAGCCACGTGAACAGTGCATGTTCAGCCACGTGATCAGTGCATGATCAGTTACTTGAGCAGTGTATGATCAGCCACGTGATCAGTGCATGGTCAGACACGTGAACAGTGTATGATCATCCACGTGATCAGTGCATGATATCCAAGTGTTCAGTGCATGATCATCACGTGATCAGTGTATGATCAGCCACGTGAAAAGTGCGTGCTCAGTCACGTGATAAGGGCCTGCTGAGCTGCGTGATTACTGTCTGCTCATCTGCTTGACAATTGCCAGCTGAGCTGCATGATTCCTGCCTGTCATCTGCTTGACAATTGCCAGCTGTGCTGCGTAATTCCTGCCTGCTCAGCTGCTTGATTATTGCCAGCTGAGCAGCATGATTCCTCACACCTGAGTTCCATGATTATTGCCTGCTGACTGTTTGATTCGTGCCTACTCAGCTCTTTGTTTATTGCCTCCAGAGGCAAATGATCAGTGTATGATAGCAAACATGATCAGCGCATGATCAGTCACATGATCACAGCCATTAAGTCACGTGATCACTACATGATAGTCATGTGATCAGTCCATGCTCAGTCACGGTATCAGTGCATGATCGGCCACGTGATCAGTGCATGATCAGCCAGGTGATCATTTCATGATAGCTATGTGATCAGTTCATGATTTGTCTCGTGATCTGTGAATGACCAGGCAGGTGGTCAGTGTATGATCATCCACGTGAACTGTGCATGATAGCCACGTGATCAGTGCATGATCCGTCACCTGATGGGTGTATGATCAGTCACCTGACCCGTACATGGTAGCTACATGATCATTGCATGATCAGCCACGTGAGTAGTGCATGATAGCCACGTGATCAGTGCATGATCAGTCACGTGTTCAGTGCATGATCAGTCATGTAATCTGTGCATGACCAGGCACGTGATCAGTGTATGACCAGCCAAGTTATCAGTGCATGATAGCCACGTGATCAGTGCATGATAAGTCACGTGATCAGTGCATGATCAGTCACGTGATCAGTGGATGATCAGCCACGTGATCAGTGCATGATCAGCCACATGATCAGTGCATGATCAATTATGTGATCAGTGCATGATCAGTTACGTGACCAGTATATGGTAGCTAGGTGATCATTTCATGATCAGCCACATGAGCCGTGCATGATACCCACGAGATCAGTGCATGATCAGTCACGTGATCAGTGCATGATCACTAACGTAAACAGTGCATGATAAGTCACCTGATCAGTGCATGATCAGTTACGTGATCAGTGCATGATCACTCACGTGACCAGTATATGGTAGCTACGTGAACATTGCATGAACAGCCGCGTGAGCAGTGCATGATAGCCACGTGATCAGTGCATGATCTGTCGCATGATCAGTGTATGATCATCCGGGTGATCAGTGCATGGGCAGTCATGTGATCAGTGCATGATATAGACGTGATCAGTGCATGATCAGTCTCGTGATCAGTGCATGATATAGACGTAATCAGTGCAAGATCAGTCTCGTGATCAGTGTATGATCAACCACGTGATCAGTGCACGATAGCCAGGTAATGAGTGCACGATAGCCAGATGATCAGTGCATTATCAGTCACGTAATCAGTGTATGATCAGCCAAGTAATAAGTGCATGATAGCCAACTGATCAGTTTAAGATCCATCACGTGATCAGTGCATGGTCAGTCACGTGATCATTGCATGATCAGCCACGTGATCAGTGCATGATCAATTACGTGATCAGTTCATGATCAGTCACGTGATCAGTACATGATCAGTCACGTGAACAGTGCATGATCAGTCATGTGATCAGTGTATGACCAGTCAAGTGATCAGTGCATGATAGCCACGTGATCAGTGCATGATCATTCACGTGATCAGTCCATGATCAGTCACGTGATCAGTGTATGATCAGCCACATGATCAGTGCATGATCAGCCAAATGATAAGTGCATGATCAATTACGAGATCAGTGCATGATCAGCCACGTGATCAGTTCATGATCAGTCACGTGATCAATACATGATCAGTCACGTGAACAGTGTGTGATCATTTACGTAATCTGTGCATGATCAGTCACGTGACCAGTATAGGGTAGCTACGTGATCATTCCATGACGAGCCACGTGAGCAGTGCATGATAGAAACGTGATGTGTGCATGATGAGTTTCGTGAGCAGAGTATGATCAGCCACGTCATCAGTGCATGAGTGTCACGTGATCAGTGCATGATATGTCACGTGACAGGTGTGTGATCAGCCACGTGATCAGTGCATGATAGCCACGTGATCAATGCATGATCAGTTATATGAGCAGTGTATGATCAGCCACGTGAGCAGTGCATGTTCAGACACGTGAACAGTGTATGATCAGCCACGTGATCAGTGCATGATATCCAAGTGATCAGTGCATGATCAATCACGTGATCAGTGTATGATCAGCGACGTGAACAGTGCATGTTCAGTCACGTGACCTGGGCCTGCTGAGCTGCGTGATTCCTGTCTGCTCATCTGCTTGACAATTGCCAGCTGAGCTGCACGATTCCTGCCTGTCATCTGCTTGACAATTGCCAGCTGTGCTGCGTAATTCCTGCCTGCTCAGCTGCTTGATTATTGCCAGCTGAGCAGCATGATTCCTCACCTCTGAGTTCCATGATTATTGCCTGCTGACTGTTTGATTCGTGCCTACTCAGCTCTTTGTTTAGTGCCTCCAGAGGCAAATGATCAGTGTATGATAGCAAACATGATCAGCGCATGATCAGTCACATGATCAGCGCCATTAAGTCACGTGATCACTACATGATAGTCATGTGATCAGTCCATGCTCACTCACGGTATCAGTGCATGATCAGCCACGTGATCAGTGCATGATCTGTCACAAGATTAGTGTATGATCATTCACGTGATCAGTGCATGGGCAGTCGTGTGATCAGTGCATGATATAGACGTGAACAGTGGATGATCAGTCTCGTGATCAGTGCATGATAGCCACGTGATCAGTGCATGATCAGTCACCTGATGGGTGTATGATCATTCACGTGACCAGTACATGGTTGCTTCGTGATCGTTGCATGATCAGCCACGTGAGCAGAGCAGGATAGCCACGTGATCAGTGCATGATCAGTCACGTGATCAGTACATGATCAGTCACGTGAGAGTGCATGATCATTTACGTGATCTTTGCATGATCAGTCACGTGAACAGTATATGGTAGCTACGTGATCAGTGCATGATCAGCCACGTGATCAGTGCATGATAGCCACGTGATCAGTGCATGATCAGTCACGTGATCAGTGCATGATCAGCCACGTGATCAGTGCATGATGCCACGTGATCAGTGCATGATATGTCACGTGACAGTGTGTGATCAGCCACGTGATCAGTGCATGATCAGCCACGTGATCAGTGCATGATAGCCACGTGATCAGTGCATGATCAGTTACGTGATCAGTGCATGATCAGCCACGTGATCAGTGCATGATCAGCCACGTGATCAGTGCATGATCAGCCACGTGATCAGTGCATGATCAGCCACGTGATCAGTGCATGATCAGCCACGTGATCAGTGCATGATCAGCCACGTGATCAGTGCATGATCAGTCACGTGATCAGTGCATGATCAGTCACGTGATCAGTGCATGATAGCTACGTGATCAGTGCATGATCAGCCACGTGATCAGTGCATGATAGCCACGTGATCAGTGCATGATCAGTCACGTGATCAGTGCATGATCAGTCATGTGATCAGTGCATGGTAGCTGCGTGATCATGCATGATCAGCCACGTGATCAGTGCATGATAGCCACGTGATCAGTGCATGATCAGCCACGTGATCAGTGCATGATCAGTCACGTGATCAGTGCATGATCAGTCACGTGATCAGTGCATGATCAGGCACGTGATCAGTGCATGATCAGCCACGTGATCAGTGCATGATAGCCACGTGATCAGTGCATGATCAGTCACGTGATCAGTGCATGATCAGTTACGTGATCAGTGCATGATCAGCCACGTGATCAGTGCATGATCAGCCACGTGATCAGTGCATGATCAGTCATGTGATACGTGTGTGATCAGCCACGTGATCAGTGCATGATCAGCCACGTGATCAGTGCATGATCAATCACGTGATCAGTGCATGATCAGTCACGTGATCAGTGCATGATAGTTACGTGATCATTGCATGATCAGCCACGTGATCAGTGCATGATAGCCACGTGATCAGTGCATGATAGCCACGTGATCAGTGCATGATCAGTCACGTGATACGTGTGTGATCAGCCACGTGATCAGTGCATGATCAGCCACGTGATCAGTGCATGATCAGTTACGTGATCAGTGCATGATCAGTCACGTGATCAGTGCATGATAGCTACGTGATCAGTGCATGATCAGCCACGTGATCAGTGCATGATAGCCACGTGATCAGTGCATGATCAGTCACGTGATCAGTGCATGATCAGTCACGTGATCAGTGCATGATCAGTTACGTGATCAGTGCATGATCAGTCACGTGATCAGTGCATGGTAGCTACGTGATCATTGCATGATCAGCCACGTGATCAGTGCATGATAGCCACGTGATCAGTGCATGATCAGTCACGTGATCAGTGCATGATCAGCCACGTGATCAGTGCATGATGCCACGTGATCAGTGCATGATCAGTCACGTGATCAGTGCATGATCAGCCACGTGATCAGTGCATGATCAGCCACGTGATCAGTGCATGATCAGCCACGTGATCAGTGCATGATAGCCACGTGATCAGTGCATGATCAGCCACGTGATCAGTGCATGATCAGTCACGTGATCAGTGCATGATCAGTCACGTGATACGTGTGTGATCAGCCACGTGATCAGTGCATGATGAGCCACGTGATCAGTGCATGATCAATTACGTGATCAGTGCATGATCAGTCACGTGACCAGTACATGGTTGCTACGTGATCGTTGCATGATCAGCCACGTGAGCAGTGCATGATAGCCACGTGATCAGTGCATGATCAGTCACGTGATCAGTGCATGATCATTTACGTGATCAGTGCATGATCAGTCACGTGACCAGTATATGGTAGCTACGTGATCATTCCATGACGAGCCACGTGAGCAGTGCATGATAGCCACGTGATGTGTGCATGATCAGTTACGTGAGCAGAGTATGATCAGCCACGTGATCAGTGCATGAGTGCCACGTGATCAGTGCATGTTATGTCACGTGACAGGTGTGTGATCAGCCACGTGAACAGTGCATGTTAAGCCACGTGATCAGTGCATGGTAGCCACGTGATCAGTGCATGATCAGTTACGTGAGCAGTGTATGATCAGTCACGTGATCAGTGCATGGTCAGACACGTGAACAGTGTATGATCAGCCACGTGATCAGTGCATGATATCTAAGTGATCAGTGCATGATCATCACGTGATCAGTGTATGATCAGCCACGTGAACAGTGCATGCTCAGTCACGTGATCAGGGCCTGCTGAGCTGCGTGATTACTGTCTGCTCATCTGCTTGACAATTGCCAGCTGAGCTGCACGATTCCTGCCTGTCATCTGCTTGACAATTGCCAGCTGTGCTGCGTAATTCCTGCCTGCCCAGCTGCTTGATTATTGCCAGCTGAGCAGCATGATTCCTCACACCTGAGATCCATGATTATTGCATGCTGACTCTTTGATTCGTGCCTATTCAGCTCTTTGTTTATTGCCTCCAGAGGCACATGATCAGTGTATGATAGCAAAGATGATCAGCGCATGATCAGTCACATGATCAGCGCCATTAAGTCACGTGATCACTACATGATAGTCATGTGATCAGTCCATGCTCAGTCACGGTATCAGTGCATGATAAGCCACGTGATCAGTGCATGATCAGCCACGTGATCAGTGCATGATCAGCCACGTGATCAGTGCATGATCAGTCACGTGATCAGTGCATGATCAGGCAGGTGATCAGTGCATGATCATCCACGTGATCAGTGCATGATAGCCACGTGATCAGTGCATGATCAGTCACCTGATGGGTGTATGATCAGTCACGTGACCTGTACATGGTAGCTACATGATCATTGCATGATCAGCCACGTGAGTAGTGCATGATAGCCACGTGATCAGTGCATGATCAGTCACGTGATCAGTGCATGATCAGTCATGTGATCAGTGCATGATCAGGCACGTGATCAGTGCATGATCAGCCACGTGATCAGTGCATGATAGCCACGTGATCAGTGCATGATCAGTCACGTGATCAGTGCATGATCAGTCACGTGATCAGTGCATGATCAGCCACGTGATCAGTGCATGATCAGCCACGTGATCAGTGCATGATCAGTCACGTGATCAGTGCATGATCAGTCACGTGATCAGTGCATGATAGCCACGTGATCAGTGCATGATCAGCCACGTGATCAGTGCATGATAGCCACGTGATCAGTGCATGATCAGTCACGTGATCAGTGCATGATCAGTCACGTGATCAGTGCATGATCAGTCACGTGATCAGTGCATGATCAGCCACGTGATCAGTGCATGATCAGTCACGTGATCAGTGCATGATAGCTACGTGATCAGTGCATGATCAGCCACGTGATCAGTGCATGATCAGCCACGTGATCAGTGCATGATCAGTTACGTGATCAGTGCATGATCAGTCACGTGATCAGTGCATGGTAGCCACGTGATCAGTGCATGATCAGCCACGTGATCAGTGCATGATAGCCACGTGATCAGTGCATGATAGCCACGTGATCAGTGCATGATCAGTCACGTGATACGTGTGTGATCAGCCACGTGATCAGTGCATGATCAGCCACGTGATCAGTGCATGATCAATTACGTGATCAGTGCATGATCAGTCACGTGATCAGTGCATGGTTGCTACGTGATCAGTGCATGATCAGCCACGTGATCAGTGCATGATAGCCACGTGATCAGTGCATGATCAGTCACGTGATCAGTGCATGATCAGTCACGTGATCAGTGCATGATCATTTACGTGATCAGTGCATGATCAGTCACGTGATCAGTATATGGTAGCTACGTGATCATTCCATGACAGCCACGTGAGCAGTGCATGATAGCCACGTGATGTGTGCATGATCAGTTACGTGAGCAGAGTATGATCAGCCACGTGATCAGTGCATGAGTGCCACGTGATCAGTGCATGATATGTCACGTGACAGTGTGTGATCAGCCACGTGATCAGTGCATGATCAGCCACGTGATCAGTGCATGATAGCCACGTGATCAGTGCATGATCAGTTACGTGATCAGTGCATGATCAGCCACGTGATCAGTGCATGATCAGTCACGTGATCAGTGTATGATCAGCCACGTGATCAGTGCATGATCAGCCACGTGATCAGTGCATGATAGCCACGTGATCAGTGCATGATCAGTTACGTGATCAGTGCATGATCAGCCACGTGATCAGTGCATGATCAGTCACCTGATCAGTGTATGATCATTCACGTGACCTGTACATGGTAGCTACATGATCATGCATGATCAGCCACGTGATAGTGCATGATAGCCACGTGATCAGTGCATGATCAGTCACGTGATCAGTGCATGATCAGTCATGTGACCAGTACATGGTAGCTGCGTGATCATGCATGATCAGCCACGTGATCAGTGCATGATAGCCACGTGATCAGTGCATGATCAGTCACGTGATCAGTGCATGATCAGTCACGTGATCAGTGCATGATCAGTCACGTGATCAGTGCATGATCAGTCACGTGATCAGTGCATGATCAGCCACGTGATCAGTGCATGATAGCCACGTGATCAGTGCATGATCAGTCACGTGATCAGTGCATGATCAGTCACGTGATCAGTGCATGATCAGCCACGTGATCAGTGCATGATCAGCCACGTGATCAGTGCATGATCAGTCACGTGATCAGTGCATGATCAGCCACGTGATCAGTGCATGATCAGCCACGTGATCAGTGCATGATCAGTCACGTGATCAGTGCATGATCAGTCACGTGATCAGTGCATGGTAGCTACGTGATCAGTGCATGATCAGCCACGTGATCAGTGCATGATAGCCACGTGATCAGTGCATGATAGCCACGTGATCAGTGCATGATCAGTTGTGATACATGTGTGATCAGCCACGTGATCAGTGCATGATCAGCCACGTGATCAGTGCATGATCAATTACGTGATCAGTGCATGATCAGTCACGTGATCAGTGCATGGTAGCTACGTGATCAGTGCATGATCAGCCACGTGATCAGTGCATGATAGCCACGTGATCAGTGCATGATCAGTCACGTGATCAGTGCATGATCAGTCACGTGATCAGTGCATGATCATTACGTGATCAGTGCATGATCAGTCACGTGATCAGTATATGGTAGCTACGTGATCATTGCATGACAGCCACGTGAGCAGTGCATGATAGCCACGTGATCAGTGCATGATCAGTTACGTGATCAGTGTATGATCAGCCACGTGATCAGTGCATGAGTGCCACGTGATCAGTGCATGATATGTCACGTGACAGTGTGTGATCAGCCACGTGATCAGTGCATGATCAGCCACGTGATCAGTGCATGATAGCCACGTGATCAGTGCATGATCAGTTACGTGATCAGTGCATGATCAGCCACGTGATCAGTGCATGATCAGTCACGTGATCAGTGCATGATCAGCCACGTGATCAGTGCATGATCAGCCACGTGATCAGTGCATGATAGCCACGTGATCAGTGCATGATCAGTCACGTGATCAGTGCATGATCAGCCACGTGATCAGTGCATGATCAGTCACGTGATGGGTGCATGATCATTCACGTGACCAGTACATGGTAGCTACATGATCATGCATGATCAGCCACGTGATCAGTGCATGATAGCCACGTGATCAGTGCATGATCAGTCACGTGATCAGTGCATGATCAGTCATGTGACCAGTACATGGTAGCTGCGTGATCATGCATGATCAGCCACGTGATCAGTGCATGATAGCCACGTGATCAGTGCATGATCAGTCACGTGATCAGTGCATGATCAGTCACGTGATCAGTGCATGATCAGTCACGTGATCAGTGCATGATCAGCCACGTGATCAGTGCATGTCCAGCCACGTGATCAGTGCATGATAGCCACGTGATCAGTGCATGATCAGTCACGTGATCAGTGCATGATCAGTTACGTGATCAGTGCATGATCAGCCACGTGATCAGTGCATGATCAGCCACGTGATCAGTGCATGATCAGTCACGTGATCAGTGCATGATCAGCCACGTGATCAGTGCATGATCAGCCACGTGATCAGTGCATGATCAGCCACGTGATCAGTGCATGATCAGTCACGTGATCAGTGCATGATAGCCACGTGATCAGTGCATGATCAGCCACGTGATCAGTGCATGATAGCCACGTGATCAGTGCATGATAGCCACGTGATCAGTGCATGATCAGTCACGTGATCAGTGTGTGATCAGCCACGTGATCAGTGCATGATCAGCCACGTGATCAGTGCATGATCAATTACGTGATCAGTGCATGATCAGTCACGTGATCAGTACATGATAGCTACGTGATCGTGCATGATCAGCCACGTGATCAGTGCATGATAGCCACGTGATCAGTGCATGATCAGTCACGTGATCAGTGCATGATCAGTCACGTGACAGTGCATGATCAGTTACGTGATCAGTGCATGATCAGTCACGTGATCAGTATATGGTAGCTACGTGATCATTGCATGACAGCCACGTGAGCAGTGCATGATAGCCACGTGATCAGTGCATGATCAGTCACGTGATCAGTGTATGATCAGCCACGTGATCAGTGCATGATGCCACGTGATCAGTGCATGATAGTCACGTGATCAGTGCATGATCAGCCACGTGATCAGTGCATGATCAGCCACGTGATCAGTGCATGATAGCCACGTGATCAGTGCATGATCAGTTACGTGATCAGTGCATGATCAGCCACGTGATCAGTGCATGATCAGTCACGTGATCAGTGCATGATCAGCCACGTGATCAGTGCATGATCAGCCACGTGATCAGTGCATGATCAGCCACGTGATCAGTGCATGATCAGTCACGTGATCAGTGCATGATCAGCCACGTGATCAGTGCATGATCAGTCACGTGATCAGTGCATGATCAGTCACGTGATCAGTGCATGATAGCTACGTGATCATGCATGATCAGCCACGTGATCAGTGCATGATAGCCACGTGATCAGTGCATGATCAGTCACGTGATCAGTGCATGATCAGTCACGTGATCAGTGCATGATAGCTGCGTGATCAGTGCATGATCAGCCACGTGATCAGTGCATGATCAGCCACGTGATCAGTGCATGATCAGCCACGTGATCAGTGCATGATCAATTACGTGATCAGTGCATGATCAGTCACGTGACCAGTACATGGTTGCTACGTGATCGTTGCATGATCAGCCACGTGATCAGTGCATGATAGCCACGTGATCAGTGCATGATCAGTCACGTGATCAGTGCATGATCATTTACGTGATCTGTGCATGATCAGTCACGTGACCAGTATATGGTTGCTACGTGATCATTCCATGATCAGCCACGTGAGCAGTGCATGATAGCCACGTGATGTGTGCATGAGTTACGTGAGCAGAGTATGATCAGCCACGTGATCAGTGCATGAGTGCCACGTGATCAGTGCATGATATGTCACGTGACAGGTGTGTGATCAGCCACGTGAACAGTGCATGTTCAGCCACGTGATCAGTGCATGATAGCCACGTGATCAGTGCATGATCAGTTACGTGAGCAGTGTATGATCAGCCACGTGATCAGTGCATGGTCAGACACGTGAACAGTGTATGATCAGCCACGTGATCAGTGCATGATATCCAAGTGATCAGTGCATGATCATCACGTGATCAGTGTATGATCAGCCACGTGAACAGTGCATGCTCAGTCACGTGATCTGGGCCTGCTGAGCTGCGTGATTACTGTCTGCTCATCTGCTTGACAATTGCCAGCTGAGCTGCACGATTCCTGCCTGTCATCTGCTTGACAATTGCCAGCTGTGCTGCGTAATTCCTGCCTGCTCAGCTGCTTGATTATTGCCAGCTGAGCAGCATGATTCCTCACACCTGAGTTCCATGATTATTGCCTGCTGACTGTTTGATTCGTGCCTACTCAGCTCTTTGTTTATTGCCTCCAGAGGCACATGATCAGTGTATGATAGCAAACATGATCAGCGCATGATCAGTCACATGATCAGCGCCATTAAGTCACGTGATCACTACATGATAGTCATGTGATCAGTCCATGCTCAGTCACGGTATCAGTGCATGATCAGCCACGTGATCAGTGCATGATCTGTCACATGATTAGTGCATGATCATCCACGTGATCAGTGCATGGGCAGTCATGTGATCAGTGCATGATATAGACGTGATCAGTGCATGATCAGTCACGTGATCAGTGCATGATAGCCACGTGATCAGTGCATGATCAGCCACGTGATCAGTGCATGATCAGCCACGTGATCAGTGCATGATCAGCTACGTGATCAGTGCATGATCAGTCACGTGATCAGTGCATGATAGCTACGTGATCAGTGCATGATCAGCCACGTGATCAGTGCATGATAGCCACGTGATCAGTGCATGATAGCCACGTGATCAGTGCATGATCAGTCACGTGATCAGTGCATGATCAGCCACGTGATCAGTGCATGATAGCCACGTGATCAGTGCATGATCAGCCACGTGATCAGTGCATGATCAGCCACGTGATCAGTGCATGATCAGCCACGTGATCAGTGCATGATCAGTCACGTGATCAGTGCATGATAGCCACGTGATCAGTGCATGATCAGCCACGTGATCAGTGCATGATCAGCCACGTGATCAGTGCATGATAGCCACGTGATCAGTGCATGATCAGTCACGTGATCATGTGTGATCAGCCACGTGATCAGTGCATGATCAGTCACGTGATCAGTGCATGATCAGTCACGTGATCAGTGCATGATCAGCCACGTGATCAGTGCATGATCAGTCACGTGACCAGTGCATGATAGCTACGTGATCAGTGCATGATCAGCCACGTGATCAGTGCATGATAGCCACGTGATCAGTGCATGAGTCACGTGATCAGTGTATGATCAGCCACGTGATCAGTGCATGATGCCACGTGATCAGTGCATGATAGTCACGTGACAGGTGTGTGATCAGCCACGTGATCAGTGCATGATCAGCCACGTGATCAGTGCATGATAGCCACGTGATCAGTGCATGATCAGTCACGTGATCAGTGCATGATCAGCCACGTGATCAGTGCATGATCAGCCACGTGATCAGTGCATGATCAGCCACGTGATCAGTGCATGATCAGTCACGTGATCAGTGCATGATATAGACGTGATCAGTGCATGATCAGTCACGTGATCAGTGCATGATAGCCACGTGATCAGTGCATGATCAGTCACGTGATCAGTGCATGATCAGTCACGTGACCAGTGCATGGTAGCTACGTGATCATTGCATGATCAGCCACGTGATCAGTGCATGATAGCCACGTGATCAGTGCATGATCAGTCACGTGATCAGTGCATGATCAGCCACGTGATCAGTGCATGATCAGCCACGTGATCAGTGCATGATCAGTCACGTGATCAGTGCATGATCAGCCACGTGATCAGTGCATGATCAGCCACGTGATCAGTGCATGATCAGCCACGTGATCAGTGCATGATCAGCCACGTGATCAGTGCATGATCAGTCACATGATCAGTGCATGATCAGTCACGTGATCAGTGTGTGATCAGCCACGTGAACAGTGCATGCTCAGTCACGTGATCAGGGCCTGCTGAGCTGCGTGATTACTGTCTGCTCATCTGCTTGACAATTGCCAGCTGAGCTGCACGATTCCTGCCTGTCATCTGCTTGACAATTGCCAGCTGTGCTGCGTAATTCCTGCCTGCTCATCTGCTTGATTATTGCCAGCTGAGCAGCATGATTTCTCACAGCTGAGTTCCATGATTATAGCCTGCTGACTGATTCGTGCCTACTCAGCTCTTTGTTCATTGCCTCCAGAGGCACATGATCAGTGTATGATACCAAACATGATCAGCACATGATCAGTCACATGATCAGTGCATGATAAGCCACGTGATCAGTGCATGATCAGTCATGTGATCAGTGCATGATCAGTCATGTGACCAGTACATGGTAGCTGCGTGATCATTGCATGATCAGCCACGTGAGCAGTGCATGATAGCCACGTGTTCAGTACATGATCAGTCACGTGATCTGTGCATGATCAGTCACGTGAACTGTGCATGATCAGTCACGTGATCAGTGCATGATCAATTACCTGATCAGTGCATGATCAGTCACGTGACCAGTGCTAGGTACCTACGTGATCATTGCATGATCAGCCACGTGATCAGTGCATGATAGCCACGTGATCAGTGCATGAAAGCCACGTGATCAGTGCATGATCAGTCACGTGATACGTGTGTGATCAGCCCCGTGATCAGTGCATGTTATCCACGTGATCAGTGCAGGATAGCCACGTGATCACCTCATGATTATTTACGGGATCTGTACATGATCAGTCACGTGATACGTGTGTGATCAGCCACCGGATCAGTGCGTGATGAGCCATGTGATCAGTGCAGGCTCAATTACGTGATCAGTGCATGATCAGTCACATGACCAGTACATGGTAGCTACGTGATCATTGCGTGATCAGCCACGTGATCAGTGCATGATAGCTACGTGATCAGTGCATGATAGCCACATGATCTGTGCATGAGAGCCACGTGATCAGTGCATGATCAGTCACGTGATACATTGTGATCAGCCACGTGATCAGTGCATGATGAGCCACGTGATCACTTCATGATTATTCACGTGATATGTACATGATCAGTCACGTGAACAGTGCATGATCAGTCATGTGATCAGTGTATGACCAGCCAAGTGATCAGTGCATGATAGCCACGTGATCAGTGCATGATCAGTCACGTGATCAGTGCATGATCAGTCACGTGATCAGTGTATGATCAGTCACGTGATCAGTGCATGATCAGCCAAATGATAAGTGCATGATCAATTACGTGATAAGTGCATGATCAGCCACGTGATCAGTGCATGATCAGTCACGTGATCAGTACATGATCAGGCACGTGATCAGTGCATGATCATTTACGTGATCTGTGCATGATCAGGCACGTGACCAGTGCATGATCATTACGTGATCAGTGCATGATCAGCCACGTGATCAGTGCATGATCAGCCACGTGATCAGTGCATGATCAGCCAAATGATAATTGCATTATCAATTACGTGATCAGTGCATGATCAGCCACGTGATCAGTGCATGATCAATCACGTGATCCGTGTCTGATCAGCCACGTGAACAGTGCATGCTCAGTCACGTGATCAGGGCCTGCTGAGCTGCGTGATTTCTGTCTGCTCATCTGCTTGACAATTGCCAGCTGTGCTGCACTATTCCTGCCTGCTCAGCTGCTTGATTATTGCCAGCTGAGCAGCATGATTCCTCACACCTGAGTTCCATAATTATTGCCTGCTGACTGTTTGATTCGTGCCTACTCAGCTCTTTGTTTATTGCCTCCAGAGGCCCATGATCAGTGTATGATAGCAAACATGATCAGCACATGATCAGTCACATGATCAGCGCCATTAAGTCACGTGATCACTACATGATAGTCATGTGATCAGTCCATGCTCAGTCACGGTATCAGTGCATGATCAGGCACGTGATCAGTGCATGATCTGTCACATGATTAGTGTATGATCACCCACGTGATCAGTGCATGGGCAGTCATGTGATCAGTGCATGATATAGACGTGATCAGTGCATGATCAGTCTCATGGTCAGTGCATGATAGCCACGTGATCAGTGCATGATCAGTCACCTGATGGGTGTATGATCATTCACGTGACCTGTACATGGTAGCTACATGATCATTGCATGATCAGCCACGTGAGTAGTGCATGATAGCCACGTGATCACTGCATGATCAGTCACGTGATCAGTGCATGGTCAGTCATGTGACCAGTACATGGTAGCTGCGGGATCATCGCATGATCAGCCACGTGAGCAGTGCATGATAGCCACGTGATCAGTGCATGATCAGTCACGTGATCAGTGCATGATCAGCCACGTGATCAGTGCATGACCAGGCACGTGATCAGTGTATGTGCAGCCAAGAGATCAGTGCATGATAGCCACATGATCAGTGCATGATCAGTCACGTGGTCAGTGCATGATCAGTTATGTGATCAGTATATGATCAGCCACATGATCAGTCCATGATCAATTACGTGATCAGTGCATGATCAGTCACGTGACCAGTACATGATAGCTACGTGATCATTGCCTGATAATCCACGTGATCAGTGCATGATAGCCACGTGATCAGTGCATGATAGCCACGTGATCAGTGCATGATCAGCCACGTGATCAGTGCATGATCAGTCACGTGATACGTGTGTGATCAGCCACGTGATCAAAGCATGATATCCACATGATCAGTGCATGACAGCCACGTGATCAGTGCATGAGAGCCACGTGATCAGTGCATGATCAGTCACGTGATACATGTGTGATCAGCCACGTGATCAGTGCATGATGAGCCACGTGATCAGTGCAGGCTCAAGTACGAGATCAGTGCATGATTAGTCACGTGACCAGTACATGATTGCTACGTGATCGTTGCATGAATAGCCACGTGAGCAGAGCATGATAGCCACGTGATCAGTGCATGATCAGTCACGTGATCAGTACATGATCAGTCACGTGAACAGTGCATGATCATTTACGTGATCTTTGCATGATCAGTCACGTTACCAGTATATGGTAGCTACGTGATCATTCCATGACAGCCACGTGAGCAGTGCATGATAGCCATGTGATGTGTGCATGATCATTTACGTGAGCAGAGTATGATTAGCCACTTTATCAGTGCATGAGTGCCACGTGATCAGTGCATTTTATGTCACGTGACAGGTGTGTGATCAGCCACGTGAACAGTGCATGTTTAGCCACGTGATCAGTGCATGATAGCCACGTGATCAGTGCATGATCAGTTACGTGAGCAGTGTATGATCAGCCACGTGATCAGTGCATGATCAATCACGTGTTCAGTGCATGATCAGTCACGTGATCTCTGCATGACCAGGCACGTGATCAGTGTATGACCAGCCAAGTGATCAGTGCATGATAGCCACGTGATCAGTGCATGATCAGTCACGTGATCAGTGAATGATCAGTCACGTGATCAGTGGATGATCAGTCACGTGATCAGTGCATGATCAGCCATATTATCAGTGCATGATCAATTACGTGATCAGTGCATGATCAGTCACCTGATGGGTGTATGATCATTCACGTGACCTGTACATGGTAGCTACCTGATCATTGCATGATCAGCCACGTGATCACTGCATGATCAGTCACGTGATCAGTGCATGATCAGTCATGTGACCAGTACATGGTAGCTGCGTGATCATGGCATGATCAGCCACGTGAGCAGTGCATGATAGCCACGTGATCAGTGCATGATCAGACACGAGATCAGTGCATGATCAGTCACGTGATCAGTGCATGATCATCCACGTGATCAGTACATGATCAGTCACGTGAACAGTGCATGATCATTTACGTAATCTTTGCATGATCAGTCACGTTACCTGTATATGATAGCTACGTGATCATTCCATGACGAGCCACGTGAGCAGTGCATGATAGCCATGTGATGTGTGCATGATCATTTACGTGAGCAGAGTATGATTAGCCACGTTATCAGTGCATGAGTGCCACGTGATCAGTGCATGTTATGTCACGTGACAGGTGTGTGATCAGCCACGTGAACAGTGCATGTTCAACCACGTGATCAGTGCATGATAGCCACGTGATCAGTGCATGATCAGTTACGTGAGCAGTGTATGATCAGCCACGTGATCAGTGCATAATCAATCACGTGTTCAGTGCATGATCAGTCATGTAATCTGTGCATGACCAGGCACGTGATCATTGTATGACCAGTCAAGTGATCAGTGCATGATAGCCACGTGATCAGTGCATGATCAGTCACGTGATCAGTGCATGATCAGTCACGTGATCAGTGGATGATCAGCCACGTGATCAGTGCATGATCAGCCATATTATCAGTGCATGATCAATTACGTGATCAGTGCATGATCAGTCACCTGATGGGTGTATGATCATTCACGTGACCTGTACATGGTAGCTACCTGATCAGTGCATGATCAGCCACGTGATCAGTTCATGATAGCCACGTGATCACTGCATGATCAGTCACGTGATCAGTGCATGATCAGTCACGTGACCAGTACATGGTAGCTGCGTGATCATCGCATGATCAGCCACGTGAGCAGTGCATGATAGCCACGTGATCAGTGCATGATCAGACACGAGATCAGTGCATGATCAGTCACGTGATCAGTGCATGATCAGCCACGTGATCAGTGCATGACCAGGCACGTGATCAGTGTATGTCCAGCCACGTGATCAGTGCATGATAGCCACGTGATCAGTGCATGATCAGTCACGTGATCAGTGCATGATCAGTCACTTGATCTGTGCATGATAGCCAGGTGATCAGTGCATGATAGCCACGTGATCAGTGCATGATCAGTCACGTGATCAGTGCATGATCCGCCACCTGATCAGTGCATGACCAGGCACATGATCAGTGTATGTCCAGCCCAGTGATCAGTGCATGATAGAAACGTGATCAGTGCATGGTCAGTCACGTTATCAGTGCATGATCATCCACGTGATCAGTGCATACTATTACGTGAACAATGCATGCGCAATCACGAGATCAGTGCATGAGAGCCACGTGATAAGTTCATAATCAGTCACGTGATAGGTGTGTGATCAGCCATGTGAACAGTGCATGCTCAGTCACGTGATCAGGGCCTGCTGAGCTGCCTGATTACTGTCTGCTCATCTGCTTGACAATTTCCACCTGAGCTGCACGATTCCTGCCTGTCATCTCCTTGACAATTGCCACCTGTGCTGTGTAATTCCTGCCTGCTCATCTACTTGATTATTGCCAGCTGAGCAGCATGATTTCTTAGAGCTGTGTTCCATGATTATAGCCTGCTGACTGATTGCTGCCTACTCAGCTCTATGTTAATTGCCTCCAGAGGCAAATGATCGGTGTATGATAGCAAATATGATCAGCGCATGATCAGTCACATGATCAGAGCCATTAAGTCACGTGATCACTACATGATAGTCATGTGATCAGTCCATGCTCAGTCACGGTATCAGTGCATGATCAGCCACGTGATCAGTGCATGATCAGCCAGGTGATAAGTGCATGATCAATTACGTGATCAGTGCTTGATCAGCCACGTGATCAGTGCATGATCAGTCACGTGATCAGTACATGATCAGGCACGTGAACAGTGCATGATCATTTACGTGATCTGTGCATGATCAGTCACGTGACCAGTATTTGGTAGCTACATGATCATTCCGTGACGAGCCACGTGAGCAGTACATGATAGAAAATTGATGTGTCCATGATGAGTTACTTGAGCAGAGTATGATCAGCCACGTGATCAGTGCATGAGTGCCACGTGATCAGTGCATGATATGTCACGTGACAGGTGTGTGATCAGCCACGTGAACAGTGCATGTTCAGCCAAGTGATCAGTGCATGATCAATCACGTGATCAGTGTTTGATCAGCCACGTGAACAGTGCATGCTAAGTCACGTGATCAGGGCCTGCTGAGCTGCGTGATTACTGTCTGCTCATCTGCTTGACAATTGCCAGCTGTGCTGCGTAATTCCTGCCTGCTCAGCTGCTTGATTATTGCCAGCTGAGCAGCATGATTCCTCACAGCTGAGTTCCATGATTATTGCCTGCTGACTGTTTGATTCGTGCCTACTCAGCTCTTTGTTTATTGCCTCCAGAGGCACATGATCAGTGTATGATAGCAAACATGATCAGCACATGATCAGTCACATGATCAGCGCCATTAAGTCACGTGATCACTACATGATAGTCATGTGATCAGTCCATGCTCAGTCACGGTATCAGTGCATGATCAGCCACGTGATCAGTGCATGATCTGTCACATGATTAGTGTATGATCACCCACGTGATCAGTGCATGATCAGTCACCTGATGGGTGTATGATCATTCACGTGACCAGTACATGGTAGCTACATGATCATTGCATGATCAGCCACGTGAGTAGTGCATGATATCCACGTGATCACTGCATGATCAGTCACGTGATCAGTGCATGATCAGTCATGTGACCAGTACATGGTAGCTGCGTGATCATCGCATGATCAGCCACGTGAGCAGTGCATGATAGCCACGTGATCAGTGCATGATAGCCACGTGATCAGTGCATGATCAGACACGAGATCAGTGCATGATCAGTCATGTGATCAGTGCATGATCAGACACGAGATCAGTGCATGATCAGTCACGTGATAGGTGTGTGATCAGCCACGTGAACAGTGCATGCTCAGTCACGTGTTCAGGGCCTGCTGAGCTGCGTGATTACTGTCTGCTCATCTGCTTGACAATTTCCAGCTGAGCTGCACGATTCCTGCCTGTCATCTCCTTGACAATTGCCACCTGTGCTGCGTAATTCCTGCCTGCTCATCTACTTGATTATTGCCAGCTGTGCAGCATGATTTCTCAGAGGTGAGTTCCATGATTATAGCCTGCTGACTGATTCCTGCCTACTCAGCTCTATGTTCATTGCCTCCAGAGGCACATGATCAGTGTGTGACACCAAACATGATCAGCACATGATCAGTCACATAATATATGCATGATAAGCCAGGTGATCAGTGCATGATCAATTATGTGATCAGTGTATGATCAGTCATGTGACCAGTACATGGTAGCTGCGTGATCATTGCATGATCAGCCACGTGAGCAGTGCATGATAGCCACGTGATCAGTGCATGAGCAATCACGTGATCTGTGCATGATCAGTCACGGGATCAGTGCATGATCAATTACCTGATCATTACATGATCAGTCACGTGACCAGTGCATGGTAGCTACGTGATCATTGCATGATCAGCCACGTGATCAGTGCATGATAGCCACGTGATCAGTGCATGATAGTCACGTGATCAGTACATGATCAATCACGTGATCAGTGTATGATCAGCCACGTGAACAGTGCATGCTCAGTCACGTGATCTGGGCCTGCTGAGCTGCGTGATTACTGTTTGCTCATCTGCTTGACAATTGCCAGCTGAGCTGCATGATTCCTGCCTGTCATCTGCTTGACAATTGCCAGCTGTGCTGCGTAATTCCTGCCTGCTCAGCTGCTTGATTATTGCCAGCTGAACAGCATGATTCCTCACACCTGAGTTCCATGATT
Organism: Bos javanicus; assembly: GCF_032452875.1. Lineage (NCBI taxonomy): Eukaryota > Metazoa > Chordata > Mammalia > Artiodactyla > Bovidae > Bos > Bos javanicus. The sequence continues at coordinate 288,936 of NW_026893674.1, read as the reverse complement.
ATTGCCTGCTGACTGTCTGATTCGTGCCTACTCAGCTCTTTGTTTATTGCCTCCAGAGGCAAATGATCGGTGCATGATAGCAAACATGATCAGCGCATGATCAGTCGCATGATCAGAGCCATTAAGTCACGTGATCACTACATGATAGTCATCTGATCAGTCCATGCTCAGTCACGGTTTCAGTGCATGATCAGCCACGTGATCAGTGCATGATCAGCCAGGTGATCATTTCATGATAGCTATGTGATCAGTTCATGATTTGTCACGTGATCTGTGCATGACCAGGCAGGTGGTCAGTGTATGATCATCGACTTGATCAGTGCATTATCCGTCACCTAATGGGTGTATATTCAGTCACCTGACCGGTACATGGTAGCTACATGAACATTGCATGGTCAGCCACGTGAGTAGTGCAGGATAGCCACGTGATCAGTGCATGATCAATCACGTGTTCAGTGCATGATCAGTCATGTAATCTGTGCATGACCAGTTACGTGATCAGTGTATGACCAGCCAAGTGATCAGTGCATGATAGCCACGTGATCAGTGCATGATCACTCACGTGATCAGTGCATGATATGTCGCGTGACAGGTGTGTGATCAGCCACGTGAGCAGTGCATGTTCAGCCACTTGATCAGTGCATGATAGCCACGTGATCAGTGCATGATCAGTTACCTTAGCAGTGTATGATCAGCCACGTGAGCAGTGCATGGTCAGACACGAGAACAGTGTATGATCATCCACGTGATCAGTGCATGATATCCAAGTGATCAGTGCATGATCAATCACGTGATCACTGTATGATCAGCCACGTGAACAGTGCATGCTCAGTCACGTGATCTGGGCCTACTGAGCTGCGTGATTACTGTCTGCTCATCTGCTTGACAATTGCCAGCTGAGCTGCACGATTCCTTCCTGTCATCTGCTTGACAATTGCCAGCTGTGCTGCGTAATTCCTGCCTGCTCAGCTGCTTGATTATTGCCAGCTGAGCAGCATGATTCCTCACACCTGAGTTCCATGATTATTGCCTGCTGACTGTTTGATTCGTGCCTACTCAGCTCTTTGTTTATTGCCTCCAGAGGCACATGATCAGTGTATGAGAGCAAACATGATCAGCTCATGATCAGTCACATGATCAGAGCCATTAAGTCACGTGATCACTACATGATAGTCATGTGATCAGTCCATGCTCAGTCACAGTATCAGTGCATGATCAGCCACGTGATCAGTGCATGATCTGTCACATGATTAGTGTATGATCATCCACGTGATCAGTGCATGGGCAGTCATGTGATCAGTGCATGATATAGACGTGATCAGTGCATGATCAGTCTCGTGATCAGTGCATGACAGCCACGTGATCAGTGCATGATCAGTCACCTGATGGGTGTATGATCATTCACGTGACCTGTACATGGTAGTTACATGAACATTGCATGATCAATCACGTGAGTAGTGCATGATATCCACGTGATCACTGCATGATCAGTCACGTGATCATTGCATGTTCAGTCATGTGACCAGTACATGGTAGCTGCGTGATAATCGCATGATCAGCCACGTGAGCAGTGCATGATAGCCACGTGATCAGGGCATCATCAGACACGAGATCAGTGCATGACCAGTCACGTGATCAGTGCATGATATCCACGTGATCAGTGCATGACCAGGCACCTGATCAGTGTATGTCCAGCCAAGTGATCAGTGCATGATAGCCACGTGATCAGTGCATGATCAGTCACGTTATCAGTGCATGATCAGTCACGTGATCTGTGCATGATAGCCAGGTGATCAGTGCATGATAGCCACGTGATCAGTGCATGATCAGTCACGTGGTCAGTGCATGATCAGCCACCTGATCAGTGCATGACCAGGCACGTGATCAGTGTATGTCCAGCCAAGTGATCATTGCATGATAGAAACGTGATCAGTGCATGATCAGTCACGTGATCAGTGCATGATAGCAGGTGATCAGTGCATGATAGCCACGTGATCAGTGCATGATCAAGTCACGTGATCAGTGCATGGTCAGTCACGTGATCAGTGCATGATCATCCACGTGATAAGTGCATACTATTACGTGAACAATGCATGCGCAATCACGTGATCAGTGCATGAGAGCCACGTGCTAAGTGCATAATCAGTCACGTGATTGGTGTGTGAACAGCCATGTGAACAGTGCATGCTCAGTCACGTGATCAGGGCCTGCTGAGCTGCGTGATTACTGTCTGCTCATCTGCTTGACAATTGCCACCTGCGCTGCGTAATTCCTGCCTGCTCATCTATTTGATTATTGCCAGGTGAGCAGCATGATTTCTCAGAGCTGTGTTCCATGATTATAGCCTGCTGACTGATTCCTGCGTACTCAGCTCTATGTTCATTGCCTCCAGAGGCACATGATCAGTGTTTGACACCAAACATGATCAGCACATGATCAGTCACATGATCAATGCATGATAAGCCAGGTGATCAGTGCATGATCAATTACGTGATCAGTGCATGATCAGTCATGTGACCAGTACACGGTAGCTGCGTGATCATTGTATGATGAGACACGTGAGCAGTGCATTTTAGCCACGTGATCACTGCATGATCAGTCACGTGACCAGTGCACGGTAGCTACGTGATCATTGCATGATCAGCCACGTGATCAGTGCATAATCAGTCACGTGATAGGTGTGTGATCAGCCATGTGAACAGTGCATGCTCAGTCACGTGATCAGGGCCTGCTGAGCTGCGTGATTACTGTCTGCTCATCTGCTTGACAATTGCCACCTGCGCTGCGTAATTCCTGCCTGCTCATCTATTTGATTATTGCCAGGTGAGCAGCATGATTTCTCAGAGCTGTGTTCCATGATTATAGCCTGCTGACTGATTCCTGCGTACTCAGCTCTATGTTCATTGCCTCCAGAGGCACATGATCAGTGTTTGACACCAAACATGATCAGCACATGATCAGTCACATGATCAATGCATGATAAGCCAGGTGATCAGTGCATGATCAATTACGTGAACAGTGCATGATCAGTCATGTGACCAGTACACGGTAGCTGCGTGATCATTGTATGATGAGACACGTGAGCAGTGCATTTTAGCCACGTGATCACTGCATGATCAGTCACGTGACCAGTGCACGGTAGCTACGTGATCATTGCATGATCAGCCACGTGATCAGTGCATGATATCCACGTGATCAGTGTAGGATAGCCACGTGATCACTTCATGATTAGTCACGTGATCAGTACATGATCAGTCACGTGAACAGTGCATTATCATTTACGTGAACTGTGCATGATCAGTCACGTGACCAGTGCATGGTAGCTACGTGATCATTGAATGATCAGCCACGTGATCAGTGCATGATATCCACGTGATCAGTGTAGGATAGCCACGTGATCACTTCATGATTAGTCACGTGATCAGTACATGATCAGTCACGTGAACAGTGCATTATCATTTACGTGATCTGTGCATGATCAGTAACGTGACCAGTATATGGTAGCTTCGTGATCATTCCGTGACGAACCACGTGAGCAGTGCATGATAGCCACGTGATGTGTGCATGATGAGTTACGTGTGCAGAGTATGATCAGCCACGTGATCAGTGCATGAGTGCCACGTGATCAGTGCATGATTTGTCACGTGGCAGGTGTGTGATCAGCCACGTGAACAGTGCATGTTCAGCCACGGATTCAGTGCATGATAGCCACGTGATCAGTGCATGATCAGACACAAGATCATTGCATGATCAGTCACTTGATCAGTGCATGATCAGCCACGTGAGCAGTGCATGATAGCCACGTGATCAGTGAATGATCAGAGACAAGATCAGTGCATGATCAGTCACGTGATCAGTGCATGATGAGCCACGTGATCAGTGCATGACCAGGCACGTGATCAGTGTATGTCCAGCCAAGTGATCAGTGCATGATAGCCACGTGATCAGTGCATGATCAGTCACGTGATCAGTGCATGATCAGTCACGTAATCAGTGTATGTTCAGCCACGTGATCAGTGCATGATGAGCCACATGATCAGTGCATTATCAATTACGTGATCAGTGCATGATCAGTCACGTGACCAGTACATGGTAGCTACGTGATCATTGCCTGATCAGCCACGTGAGCAGTGCATGATAGCCACGTGATCAGTGCATGATCAGCCATGTGATCAGTGCCTGATCAGTCACTTGATCAGTGCATGGTCAGTCACGTGATCAGTGCATGTTCATCCATGTGATCAGTGCATGTGGAGTCATGTAGTCAATGCATGATAGCGCCGTGATCAGTGAATGATCAGTCCCGTGATGAGTTATGATCAGCCAAGTGATCAGTGCAAGATAGCTACGTGATCAGTGCATGATCAGTCACATGATCAGTGCATAATCAGTCACGTGATAGGTGTGTGATCAGCCATGTGAACAGTGCATGCTCAGTCACGTGATCAGGGCCTGCTGAGCTGCGTGATTACTGTCTGCTCATCTGCTTGACAATTTCCAGCTGTGCTGCCCGATTCCTGCCTGTCATCTCCTTGACAATTGCCACCTGTGCTGCGTAATTCCTGCCTGCTCATCTACTTGATTATTGCCAGCTGAGCAGCATGATTTCTCAGAGCTGAGTTCCATGATTATAGCCTGCTGACTGATTCCTGCCTACTCAGCTCTATGTTCATTGCCTCCAGAGGCACATGATCAGTGTGTGACACCAAACATGATCAGCACATGATCAGTCACATGATCAATGCATGATAAGCCAGGTGATCAGTGCATGATCAATTATGTGATCAGTGCAGGATCAGTCATGTGACCAGTACATGGTAGCTGCATGATCATTGCATGATCAGTCACGTGATCCGTGCATGATCAGTCACGTGATCGCTGCATGATATCCACGTGATCAGTGAAGGATAGCCACGTGATCACTTCATGATTATTCACGTGATCTGTACATGATCAGTCACGTGATATGTGTGTGATCAGCCACCTGATCAGTGGGTGATGAGCCATGTGATCAGTGCAGGATCAATTACGTGATCAGTGTATGATCAGTCACGTGACCAGTACATGGTAGCTACGTGATGATTGCGTGATCAGCCACGTGATCACTGCATGATAGCCACGTGATCAGTGTGTGATAGCCACGTGATCAGTGCATGATCTGTCATGTGTTACGTGTGTGATCAGCCACGTGATCAGTGCATGATATCCACGTGATCAGTGCATCATAGACACGTGATCAGTGCATGATATCCACGTGATCAGTGCATGATCAGTCACGTGATACATGTGTGATCAGCCACGTGATCAGTGCATGATGAGCCACGTGATCAGTGCAGGATCAATTACGTGATCAGTGCATGATCAGTCACGTGACCAGTACATGGTTGCTACGTGATCCTTGCATGATCAGCCACGTGAGCAGAGCATGATAGCCACGTGATCAGTGCATGATCAGTCACGTGATCAGTACATGATCAGTCACGTGAACAGTGCATGATCATTTACGTGATCTGTGCATGATCAGTCACGTGACCAGTATATGGTAGCTATGTGATCATTCCATGACGAGCCACGTGAGCAGTGCATGATAGCCACGTGATGTGTGCATGATGAGTTTCATGAGCAGAGTATGATCAGCCACGTGATCAGTGCATGAGTGCCAGGTGATCAGTGCATGATCAGTCACGTGACAGGTGTGTGATCAGCCACGTGAACAGTGCATGTTCAGCCACGTATTCAGTGCATGATAGACACGTGATCAGTGCATTATCAGTTACGTGAGCAGTGTATGATCAGCCACTAGATCAGTGCATGGTCAGACACGTGAACAGTGCATGATCAGCCACGTGATCAGTGCATGATATCCAAGTGATCAGTGCATGATCAATCACGTTATCAGTGTTTGATCAGCCACGTGAACAGTGCATGCTCAGTCATGTGATCTGGGCCTGCTGAGCTGCGTGATTACTGTCTGCGCATCTGCTTGACAATTGCCAGCTGAGCTGCACGATTCCTGCCTGTCATCTGCTTGACAATTGTCAGCTGTGCTGCGTAATTCCTGCCTGCTCAGCTGCTTGATTATTGCCAGCTGAGCAGCATGATTTCTCACACCTGAGTTCCATGATTACTGCCTGCTGACTGTTTGATTCGTGCCTACTCAGCTCTTTGTTTATTGCCTCCAGAGGCACATGATCAGTGTATGATAGCAAACATGATCAGCGCATGATCAGTCACATGATCAGCGCCATTAAGTCACGTGATCACTACATGATAGTCATGTGATCAGTCCATGCTCAGTCACGGTATCAGTGCATGATCAGCCACGTGATCAGTGCATGATCTGTCACATGATTAGTGTATGATCATCCACGTGATCAGTGCATGGGCAGTCATGTGATCAGTGCATGATATAGACGTGATCATTGCATGATCAGTCTCGTGATCAGTGCATGATAGCCAAGTGATCAGTGCATGATCAGTCACCTGATGGGTGTATGATCATTCACGTGACCTGTACATGGTAGCTACATGATCATTGCATGATCAGCCACGTGAGTAGAGCATGATAGCCACGTGATCACTGCATGATCAGTCACGTGATCAGTGCATGATCAGTCATGTGACCAGTACATGGTAGCTGCGTGATCATCACATGATCAGCCACGTGAGCAGTGCATGATAGCCACGAGATCAGTGCATGATCAGACACGAGATCAGTGCATGATCAGTCACGTGATCAGTGCATGATCAGCCACGTGATCAGTGCATGACCAGGCACGTGATCAGTGTATGTCCAGCCAAGTGATCAGTGCATGATAGACACGTGATCAGTGCATGATCAGTCACGTGATCAGTACATGATCAGTCATGTGATCAGTGTATGTCAGCCACGTGTTCAGTGCATGATCAGCCACATGATCAGTGCATGATCAATTATGAGATCAGTGCATGATCAGTCACGTGACCAGTACATGGTAGCTACGTGATCATTGCCTGATCAGCCACGTGAGCAGTGCATGATAGCCACGTGATCAGTGCATGATCAGCCATGTGATCAGTGCCTGATCAGTCACGTGATCAGTGCATGGTCAGTCACGTGATCAGTGCATGATCATCCACGTGATCAGTGCATGTGGAGTCATGTAGTCAATGCATGATAGCGCAGTGATCAGTGCATGATCAGTCCCGTGATGAGTGTATGATCAGCCAAGTGATCAGTGCAAGATAGCTACGTGATCAGTGCATGATCAGTCACATGATCAGTGCATGATCAGTCACGTGATAGGTGTGTGACCAGCCATGTGAACAGTGCATGCTCAGTCACGTGATCAGGGCCTGCTGAGCTGCGTGATTACTGTCTGCTCATCTGCTTGACAATTTCCAGCTGAGCTGCCCGATTCCTGCCTGTCATCTCCTTGACAATTGCCACCTGTGCTGCGTAATTCCTGCCTGCTCATCTACTTGATTATTGCCAGCTGAGCAGCATGATTTCTCAGAGGTGAATTCCATGATTATAGCCTGCTGACTGATTCCTGCGTACTCAGCTCTATGCTCATTGCCTCCAGAGGCACATGATCAGTGTGTGACACCAAACATGATCAGCACATGATCAGTCACATGATCAATGCATGATAAGCCAGGTGATCAGTGCATGATCAATTATGTGATCAGTGCATGATCAGTCATGTGACCAGTACATGGTAGCTGTGTGATCATTGCATGATCAGCCACGTGAGCAGTGCATGTTCAGTCACGTGATCAGTGCATGATCAGTCACGTGATATGTGTGTGATCAGCCACGTGATCAGTGCATGATATCCACGTGATCAGTGCAGGATAGCCACGTGATCACTTCATGATTATTCACGTGATCTGTACATGATCAGCCACATGATCAGTGCATGATCAGCCACGTGATCAGTGCATGATCAGTCACGTGATCAGTGCATGATCAGTCACGTGACCAGTACATGGTAGCTACGTGATCATATGTGATCAGCCACGTGATCAGTGCATGATAGCCACGTGATCAGTGCATGATCAGCCACGTGATCAGTGCATGATCAGTCACGTGATCAGTGCATGATCAGTCACGTGATCAGTGCATGATCAGTCACGTGATCAGTGCATGATCAGCCACGTGATCAGTGCATGATCAGCCACGTGATCAGTGCATGATCAGCCACGTGATCAGTGCATGATCAGTCACGTGATCAGTGCATGATCAGTCACGTGATCAGTGCATGATAGCTACGTGATCAGTGCATGATCAGCCACGTGATCAGTGCATGATAGCCACGTGATCAGTGCATGATCAGTCACGTGATCAGTGCATGATCAGTCACGTGATCAGTGCATGATCAGTCACGTGATCAGTGCATGATCAGTCACGTGATCAGTGCATGATCAGTCACGTGATCAGTGCATGATAGCTACGTGATCAGTGCATGATCAGCCACGTGATCAGTGCATGATAGCCACGTGATCAGTGCATGATAGCCACGTGATCAGTGCATGATCAGTCACGTGATAAGTGTGATCAGCCACGTGATCAGTGCATGATAGCCACGTGATCAGTGCATGATAGCCACGTGATCAGTGCATGATCAGTCACGTGATCAGTGCATGATCAGTCACGTGATCAGTGCATGATCAGCCACGTGATCAGTGCATGATCAGCCACGTGATCAGTGCATGATCATTACGTGATCAGTGCATGATCAGTCACGTGATCAGTGCATGATAGCTACGTGATCATTGCATGATCAGCCACGTGATCAGTGCATGATAGCCACGTGATCAGTGCATGATCAGCCACGTGATCAGTGCATGATCAGTCACGTGATCAGTGCATGATCAGTCATGTGATCAGTGCATGATCAGTTACGTGATCAGTGCATGATCAGCCACGTGATCAGTGCATGATAGCCACGTGATCAGTGCATGATCAGTCACGTGATCAGTGCATGATCAGTCACGTGATCAGTGCATGATCAGCCACGTGATCAGTGCATGATCAGTCACGTGATCAGTGCATGATAGCTACGTGATCAGTGCATGATCAGCCACGTGATCAGTGCATGATAGCCACGTGATCAGTGCATGATCAGTCACGTGATCAGTGCATGATCAGCCACGTGATCAGTGCATGATAGCCACGTGATCAGTGCATGATCAGTCACGTGATCAGTGCATGATCAGTCACGTGACCAGTACATGTTAGCTGCGTGATCATGCATGATCAGCCACGTGATCAGTGCATGATAGCCACGTGATCAGTGCATGATCAGTCACGTGATCAGTGCATGATCAGTCACGTGATCAGTGCATGATCAGCCACGTGATCAGTGCATGATCAGGCACGTGATCAGTGCATGATCAGCCACGTGATCAGTGCATGATAGCCACGTGATCAGTGCATGATCAGTCACGTGATCAGTGCATGATCAGTCACGTGATCAGTGCATGATCAGCCACGTGATCAGTGCATGATCAGCCACGTGATCAGTGCATGATCAGCCACGTGATCAGTGCATGATCAGTCACGTGATCAGTGCATGATCAGCCACGTGATCAGTGCATGATAGCCACGTGATCAGTGCATGATCAGTCACGTGATCAGTGCATGATAGCCACGTGATCAGTGCATGATAGCCACGTGATCAGTGCATGATCAGCCACGTGATCAGTGCATGATAGTCACGTGATCAGTGCATGATCAGCCACGTGATCAGTGCATGTCAGTCACGTGTCAGTGCATGATAGCCACGTGATCAGTGCATGATCAGTCCCGTGATCAGTGTATGATCAGCCACGTGATCAGTGCATGATCAGCCACGTGATCAGTGCATGATCAGTCACGTGATCAGTGCATGATCAGTCACGTGATCAGTGTGTGATCAGCCACGTGAACAGTGCATGCTCAGTCACGTGATCAGGGCCTGCTGAGCTGCGTGATTACTGTCTGCTCATCTGCTTGACAATTGCCAGCTGAGCTGCACGATTCCTGCCTGTCATCTGCTTGACAATTGCCAGCTGTGCTGCGTAATTCCTGCCTGCTCATCTGCTTGATTATTGCCAGCTGAGCAGCATGATTCCTCACAGCTGAGTTCCATGATTATTGCCTGCTGACTGATTCGTGCCTACTCAGCTCTTTGTTCATTGCCTCCAGAGGCACATGATCAGTGTATGATAGCAAACATGATCAGCGCATGATCAGTCACATGATCAGTGCATGATAAGCCACGTGATCAGTGCATGATCAGTCATGTGATCAGTGCATGATCAGTCACGTGATCAGTGCATGATAGCCACGTGATCAGTGCATGATCAGCCACGTGATCAGTGCATGATCAGTCACGTGATCAGTGCATGATCAGTCACGTGATCAGTGTGTGATCAGCCACGTGATCAGTGCATGATAGCCACGTGATCAGTGCATGATAGCCACGTGATCAGTGCATGATCAGTCACGTGATCAGTGCATGATCAGCCACGTGATCAGTGCATGATCAGCCACGTGATCAGTGCATGATCAGCCACGTGATCAGTGCATGATCAGTCACGTGATCAGTGCATGATAGCTACGTGATCATATGTGATCAGCCACGTGATCAGTGCATGATAGCCACGTGATCAGTGCATGATCAGCCACGTGATCAGTGCATGATCAGTCACGTGATCAGTGCATGATCAGTCACGTGATCAGTGCATGATCAGTCACGTGATCAGTGCATGATCAGCCACGTGATCAGTGCATGATAGCCACGTGATCAGTGCATGATCAGTCACGTGATCAGTGCATGATCAGTCACGTGATCAGTGTGTGATCAGCCACGTGATCAGTGCATGATGAGCCACGTGATCAGTGCATGATCAATTACGTGATCAGTGCATGATCAGTCACGTGACCAGTACATGGTAGCTACGTGATCATTGCATGATCAGCCACGTGATCAGTGCATGATAGCTACGTGATCAGTGCATGATCAGCCACGTGATCAGTGCATGATAGTCACGTGATCAGTGCATGATCAGTCACGTGATCAGTGCATGATCAGTCACGTGATCAGTGCATGATCAGCCACGTGATCAGTGCATGATAGCCACGTGATCAGTGCATGATCAGTCACGTGATCAGTGCATGATCAGCCACGTGATCAGTGCATGATCAGCCACGTGATCAGTGCATGATCAGTCACGTGATCAGTGCATGATAGCTACGTGATCAGTGCATGATCAGCCACGTGATCAGTGCATGATAGCCACGTGATGTGCATGATCAGTCACGTGATCAGTGCATGATCAGCCACGTGATCAGTGCATGATAGCCACGTGATCAGTGCATGATCAGTCACGTGATCAGTGCATGATCAGTCACGTGATCAGTGCATGTTAGCTGCGTGATCATGCATGATCAGCCACGTGATCAGTGCATGATAGCCACGTGATCAGTGCATGATCAGTCACGTGATCAGTGCATGATCAGTCACGTGATCAGTGCATGATTGCCACGTGATCAGTGCATGATAGCCACGTGATCAGTGCATGATCAGTCACGTGATCAGTGCATGATCAGTCACGTGATCAGTGCATGATCAGCCACGTGATCAGTGCATGTGACTCATGTGATCAGTGCATGATAGCCCGTGATCAGTGCATGATCAGTCCCGTGATCAGTGCATGATCAGCCACGTGATCAGTGCATGATAGCCACGTGATCAGTGCATGATCAGTCACGTGATCAGTGCATGATCAGCCACGTGATCAGTGCATGATAGCCACGTGATCAGTGCATGATAGTACGTGATCAGTGCATGATCAGTCACGTGATCAGTGCATGATAGCCACGTGATCAGTGCATGATCAGTCACGTGATCAGTGTATGATCAGCCACGTGAACAGTGCATGCTCAGTCACGTGATCAGGGCCTGCTGAGCTGCGTGATTACTGTCTGCTCATCTGCTTGACAATTGCCAGCTGAGCTGCACGATTCCTGCCTGTCATCTGCTTGACAATTGCCACCTGTGCTGCGTAATTCCTGCCTGCTCATCTACTTGATTATTGCCAGCTGAGCAGCATGATTTCTCAGAGCTGAGTTCCATGATTATAGCCTGCTGACTGTTTCCTGCCTACTCAGCTCTATGTTCATTGCCTCCAGAGGCACATGATCAGTGTATGACACCAAACATGATCAGCGCATGATCAGTCACATGATCAGTGCATGATAAGCCACGTGATCAGTGCATGATCAGTCACGTGATCAGTGCATGATCAGTCACGTGATCAGTGCATGATAGCCACGTGATCAGTGCATGATCAGCCACGTGATCAGTGCATGATAGCCACGTGATCAGTGCATGATCAGTCACGTGATCAGTGCATGATCAGCCACGTGATCAGTGCATGATCAGCCACGTGATCAGTGCATGATCAGTCACGTGATCAGTGCATGATAGCACGTGATCAGTGCATGATCAGCCACGTGATCAGTGCATGATCAGCCACGTGATCAGTGCATGATAGCCACGTGATCAGTGCATGATCAGTCACGTGATCAGTACATGATCAGTCACGTGATCAGTGCATGATCATTTACGTGATCAGTGCATGATCAGTCACGTGACCAGTATATGGTAGCTACGTGATCATTCCATGACGAGCCACGTGAGCAGTGCATGATAGCCACGTGATGTGTGCATGATCAGTTACGTGAGCAGAGTATGAAGAGCCACGTGATCAGTGCATGAGTGCCACGTGATCAGTGCATGATATGTCACGTGACAGGTGTGTGTTCAGCCACGTGAACAGTGCATGTTCAGCCACGTATTCAGTGCATGATAGCCACGTGATCAGTGCATGATCAGTTACGTGAGCAGTGTATGATCAGCCACGTGATCAGTGCATGTTCAGACACGTGAACACTGTATGATCAGCCACGTGATCAGTGCATGATATCCAAGTGATCAGTGCATGATCAATCACGTGATCAGTGTATGATCAGCCACGTGAACAGTGCATGCTCAGTCACGTGATCTGGGCCTGCTGAGCTGCGTGATTACTCTCTGCTCATCTGCTTGACAATTGCCAGCTGAGCTGCACGATTCCTGCCTGTCATCTGCTTGACAATTGCCAGCTGTGCTGCGTAATTCCTGCCTGATCAGCTGCTTGATTATTGCCAGCTGAGCAGCATGATTCCTCACACCTGAGTTCCATGATTATTGCCTGCTGACTGTTTGATTCGTGCCTACTCAGCTCTTTGTTTATTGCCTCCAGAGGCACATGATCAGTGTATGATAGCAAACATGATCAGCGCATGATCAGTCACATGATCAGAGCCATTAATTCACGTGATCACTACATGATAGTCATGTGATTAGTCCATGCTCAGTCACGGTATCAGTGCATGATCAGCCACGTGATCAGTGCATGATCTGTCACATGATTAGTGTATGATCATCCACGTGATCAGTGCATGGGCAGTCATGTGATCAGTGCATGATATAGACGTGATCAGTGCATGATCAGTCACGTGATCAGTGCATGATAGCCACGTGATCAGTGCATGATCAGTCACGTGATCAGTGCATGATCAGTCACGTGATCAGTGCATGATCAGCCACGTGATCAGTGCATGATCAGCCACGTGATCAGTGCATGATCAGCCACGTGATCAGTGCATGATAGCCACGTGATCAGTGCATGATCAGTCACGTGATCAGTGCATGATCAGTCACGTGATCAGTGCATGATCAGCCACGTGATCAGTGCATGATCAGCCACGTGATCAGTGCATGATCAATTACGTGATCAGTGCATGATCAGTCACGTGATCAGTGCATGGTAGCTACGTGATCAGTGCATGATCAGCCACGTGATCAGTGCATGATAGCCACGTGATCAGTGCATGATCAGCCACGTGATCAGTGCATGATCAGTCACGTGATCAGTGCATGATCAGTCACGTGATCAGTGCATGATCAGCCACGTGATCAGTGCATGATCAGTCATGTGATCAGTGCATGATAGCCCGTGATCAGTGCATGATCAGTCACGTGATCAGTGCATGATCAGCCACGTGATCAGTGCATGATAGCCACGTGATCAGTGCATGATCAGTCACGTGATCAGTGCATGATCAGTCACGTGATCAGTGTGTGATCAGCCACGTGAACAGTGCATGCTCAGTCACGTGATCAGGGCCTGCTGAGCTGCGTGATTACTGTCTGCTCATCTGCTTGACAATTGCCAGCTGAGCTGCACGATTCCTGCCTGTCATCTGCTTGACAATTGCCACCTGTGCTGCGTAATTCCTGCCTGCTCATCTACTTGATTATTGCCAGCTGAGCAGCATGATTTCTCAGAGCTGAGTTCCATGATTATAGCCTGCTGACTGATTCCTGCCTACTCAGCTCTATGTTCATTGCCTCCAGAGGCACATGATCAGTGTATGACACCAAACATGATCAGCACATGATCAGTCACATGATCAGTGCATGATAAGCCACGTGATCAGTGCATGATCAGTCATGTGATCAGTGCATGATCAGTCATGTGATCAGTACATGGTAGCTGCGTGATCAGTGCATGATCAGCCACGTGATCAGTGCATGATCAGTCACGTGATCAGTGCATGATCAGTCACGTGATCAGTGTGTGATCAGCCACGTGATCAGTGCATGATCCACGTGATCAGTGCATGATAGCCACGTGATCAGTGCATGATAGCCACGTGATCAGTGCATGATCAGTCACGTGATACGTGTGTGATCAGCCACGTGATCAGTGCATGATAGCCACGTGATCAGTGCATGATAGCCACGTGATCAGTGCATGATCAGTCACGTGATCAGTGCATGATCAGTCACGTGATCAGTGCATGATCAGCCACGTGATCAGTGCATGATCAGCCACGTGATCAGTGCATGATCAGTCACGTGATCAGTGCATGATCAGTCACGTGATCAGTGCATGATAGCCACGTGATCAGTGCATGATAGCCACGTGATCAGTGCATGATCAGTCATGTGATCGTGTGTGATCAGCCACGTGATCAGTGCATGTTATCCAAGTGATCAGTGCATGATAGCCACGTGATCAGTGCATGATAGCCACGTGATCAGTGCATGATCAGTCACGTGATCATGTGTGATCAGCCACGTGATCAGTGCATGATGAGCCACGTGATCAGTGCATGATCAATTACGTGATCAGTGCATGATCAGCCACGTGATCAGTGCATGATAGCTACGTGATCAGTGCATGATCAGCCACGTGATCAGTGCATGATCAGCCACGTGATCAGTGCATGATCAGTCACGTGAACAGTGCATGATCATTTACGTGATCAGTGCATGATCAGTCACGTGACCAGTATATGGTAGCTACGTGATCATTCCATGACGAGCCACGTGAGCAGTGCATGATAGCCACGTGATGTGTGCATGATCAGTTACGTGAGCAGAGTATGATCAGCCACGTGATCAGTGCATGAGTGCCACGTGATCAGTGCATGATATGTCACGTGACAGGTGTGTGATCAGCCACGTGAACAGTGCATGTTCAGCCACGTGATCAGTGCATGATAGCCACGTGATCAGTGCATGATCAGTTACGTGAGCAGTGTATGATCAGCCACGTGATCAGTGCATGGTCAGACACGTGAACAGTGTATGATCAGCCACGTGATCAGTGCATGATATCCAAGTGATCAGTGCATGATCAATCACGTGATCAGTGTATGATCAGCCACGTGAACAGTGCATGCTCAGTCACGTGATCTGGGCCTGCTGAGCTGCGTGATTACTGTCTGCTCATCTGCTTGACAATTGCCAGCTGAGCTGCACGATTCCTGCCTGTCATCTGCTTGACAATTGCCAGCTGTGCTGCGTAATTCCTGCCTGCTCAGCTGCTTGATTATTGCCAGCTGAGCAGCATGATTCCTCACACCTGAGTTCCATGATTATTGCCTGCTGACTGTTTGATTCGTGCCTACTCAGCTCTTTGTTTATTGCCTCCAGAGGCACATGATCAGTGTATGATAGCAAACATGATCAGCGCATGATCAGTCACATGATCAGCGCCATTAAGTCACGTGATCACTACATGATAGTCATGTGATCAGTCCATGCTCAGTCACGGTATCAGTGCATGATCAGCCACGTGATCAGTGCATGATCAGCCACGTGATCAGTGCATGATCAGCCACGTGATCAGTGCATGATCAGTCACGTGATCAGTGCATGATCAGGCACGTGATCAGTGCATGATCAGCCACGTGATCAGTGCATGATAGCCACGTGATCAGTGCATGATCAGTCACCTGATGGGTGTATGATCAGTCACGTGACCTGTACATGGTAGCTACATGATCATTGCATGATCAGCCACGTGAGTAGTGCATGATAGCCACGTGATCAGTGCATGATCAGTCACGTGATCAGTGCATGATCAGTCATGTGATCAGTGCATGATCAGGCACGTGATCAGTGCATGATCAGCCACGTGATCAGTGCATGATAGCCACGTGATCAGTGCATGATCAGTCACGTGATCAGTGCATGATCAGTCACGTGATCAGTGCATGATCAGCCACGTGATCAGTGCATGATCAGCCACGTGATCAGTGCATGATCAATTACGTGATCAGTGCATGATCAGTCACGTGATCAGTGCATGGTAGCTACGTGATCAGTGCATGATCAGCCACGTGATCAGTGCATGATAGCCACGTGATCAGTGCATGATCAGTCACGTGATCAGTGCATGATCAGTCACGTGATCAGTGCATGATCAGTCACGTGATCAGTGCATGATCAATTACGTGATCAGTGCATGATCAGTCACGTGATCAGTACATTGTAGCTACGTGATCATTGCATGATCAGCCACGTGATCAGTGCATGATAGCCACGTGATCAGTGCATGATGTCACATGATCAGTGCATGATCATCCACGTGATCAGTGCATGATCAGTCACGTGATCAGTGCATGATATAGACGTGATCAGTGCATGATCAGTCACGTGATCAGTGCATGATCAGCCACGTGATCAGTGCATGATAGCCAGTGATCAGTGCATGATAGCCAGTGATCAGTGCATGATCAGTCACGTGATCAGTGCATGATCAGCCACGTGATCAGTGCATGATAGCCACGTGATCAGTGCATGATCAGTCACGTGATCAGTGCATGATCAGTCACGTGATCAGTACATGATCTGTCACGTGAACAGTGCGTGATCATTTACGTGATCTGTGCATGATCAGTCACGTGACCAGTATATGTTAGCTACGTGATCATTCCATGATCAGCCACGTGAGCAGTGCATGGTAGAAACGTGATGTGTGCATGATGAGTTATGTGAGCAGAGTATGATCAGCCACGTGATCAGTGCATGAGTGCCACGTGATCAGTGCATGATATGTCACGTGACAGGTGTGTGATCAGCCACGTGATCAGTGCATGATCAGCCACGTGATCAGTGCATGATAGCCACGTGATCAGTGCATGATCAGACACGAGAACAGTGTATGATCAGCCACGTGATCAGTGCATGATATCCAAGTGATCAGTGCATGATCAATCACGTGATCAGTGTATGATCAGCCACGTGAACAGTGCATGCTCAGTCACGTGATCAGGGCCTGCTGAGCTGCGTGATTACTGTCTGCTCATCTGCTTGACAATTGCCAGCTGAGCTGCACGATTCCTGCCTGTCATCTGCTTGACAATTGCCAGCTGTGCTGGGTAATTCCTGCCTGCTCAGCTGCTTGATTATTGCCAGCTGAGCAGCATGATTCCTCACACCTGAGTTCCATGATTATTGCCTGCTGACTGTTTGATTCGTGCCTACTCAGCTCTTTGTTTATTGCCTCCAGAGGCACATGATCAGTGTATGATAGCAAACATGATCAGCGCATGATCAGTCACATGATCAGCGCCATTAAGTCACGTGATCACTACATGATAGTCATGTGATCAGTCCATGCTCAGTCACGGTATCAGTGCATGATCAGCCACGTGATCAGTGCATGATCAGCCACGTGATCAGTGCATGATCAGCCACGTGATCAGTGCATGATCAGTCACGTGATCAGTGCATGATCAGGCACGTGATCAGTGCATGATCAGCCACGTGATCAGTGCATGATAGCCACGTGATCAGTGCATGATCAGTCACCTGATGGGTGTATGATCAGTCACGTGACCAGTACATGGTAGCTACATGATCATTGCATGATCAGCCACGTGAGTAGTGCATGATAGCCACGTGATCAGTGCATGATCAGTCACGTGATCAGTGCATGATCAGTCATGTGATCAGTGCATGATCAGGCACGTGATCAGTGCATGATCAGCCACGTGATCAGTGCATGATAGCCACGTGATCAGTGCATGATCAGTCACGTGATCAGTGCATGATCAGTCACGTGATCAGTGCATGATCAGCCACGTGATCAGTGCATGATCAGCCACGTGATCAGTGCATGATCAATTACGTGATCAGTGCATGATCAGTCACGTGATCAGTGCATGGTAGCTACGTGATCAGTGCATGATCAGCCACGTGATCAGTGCATGATAGCCACGTGATCAGTGCATGATCAGTCACGTGATCAGTGCATGATCAGTCACGTGATCAGTGCATGATCAGTCACGTGATCAGTGCATGATCAGTTACGTGATCAGTGCATGATCAGTCACGTGATCAGTGCATGTAGCTACGTGATCAGTGCATGATCAGCCACGTGATCAGTGCATGATAGCCACGTGATCAGTGCATGATGTCACATGATCAGTGCATGATCATCCACGTGATCAGTGCATGATCAGTCACGTGATCAGTGCATGATATAGACGTGATCAGTGCATGATCAGTCACGTGATCAGTGCATGATCAGCCACGTGATCAGTGCATGATAGCCACGTGATCAGTGCATGATAGCCACGTGATCAGTGCATGATCAGTCACGTGATCAGTGCATGATCAGCCACGTGATCAGTGCATGATCAGCCACGTGATCAGTGCATGATCAGTCACGTGATCAGTGCATGATCAGTCACGTGATCAGTACATGATCAGTCACGTGAACAGTGCATGATCATTTACGTGATCTGTGCATGATCAGTCACGTGACCAGTATATGTTAGCTACGTGATCATTCCATGATCAGCCACGTGAGCAGTGCATGATAGCCACGTGATGTGTGCATGATGAGTTATGTGAGCAGAGTATGATCAGCCACGTGATCAGTGCATGAGTGCCACGTGATCAGTGCATGATATGTCACGTGACAGGTGTGTGATCAGCCACGTGATCAGTGCATGATCAGCCACGTGATCAGTGCATGATAGCCACGTGATCAGTGCATGATCAGACACGAGAACAGTGTATGATCAGCCACGTGATCAGTGCATGATATCCAAGTGATCAGTGCATGATCAGTCACGTGATCAGTGTATGATCAGCCACGTGAACAGTGCATGCTCAGTCACGTGATCAGGGCCTGCTGAGCTGCGTGATTACTGTCTGCTCATCTGCTTGACAATTGCCAGCTGAGCTGCACGATTCCTGCCTGTCATCTGCTTGACAATTGCCAGCTGTGCTGGGTAATTCCTGCCTGCTCAGCTGCTTGATTATTGCCAGCTGAGCAGCATGATTCCTCACACCTGAGTTCCATGATTATTGCCTGCTGACTGTTTGATTCGTGCCTACTCAGCTCTTTGTTTATTGCCTCCAGAGGCACATGATCAGTGTATGATAGCAAACATGATCAGCGCATGATCAGTCACATGATCAGAGCCATTAAGTCACGTGATCAGTACATGATAGTCATGTGATCAGTCCATGCTCAGTCACGGTATCAGTGCATGATCAGCCACGTGATCAGTGCATGATCTGTCACATGATTAGTGTATGATCATCCACGTGATCAGTGCATGGGCAGTCATATGATCAGTGCATGATATAGACGTGATCAGTGCATGATCAGTCGTGATCAGTGCATGATAGCCACGTGATCAGTGCATGATCAGTCACGTGATCAGTGCATGATCAGTCACGTGACCAGTACATGGTAGCTACGTGATCATCGCATGATCAGCCCCGTGAGCAGTGCATGATAGCCACGTGATCAGTGCATGATCAGTCACGTGATCAGTGCATGATCAGTCACGTGATCAGTGCATGATCAGCCACGTGATCAGTGCATGATCAGCCACGTGATCAGTGCATGATCAGCCACGTGATCAGTGCATGATAGCCACGTGATCAGTGCATGATCAGTCACGTGATCAGTGCATGATCAGTCACGTGATCAGTGCATGATCAGCCACGTGATCAGTGCATGATCAGCCACGTGATCAGTGCATGATCAGTCACGTGATCAGTGCATGATCAGCCACGTGATCAGTGCATGATCAGCCACGTGATCAGTGCATGATCAGCCACGTGATCAGTGCATGATAGCCACGTGATCAGTGCATGATCAGTCACGTGATCAGTGCATGATCAGTCACGTGATCAGTGCATGATCAGCCACGTGATCAGTGCATGATAGCCACGTGATCAGTGCATGATCAGTCACGTGATCAGTGCATGATCAGTCACGTGATCAGTGCATGATCAGCCACGTGATCAGTGCATGATCAGTCATGTGATCAGTGCATGATAGCCCGTGATCAGTGCATGATCAGTCCCGTGATCAGTGCATGATCAGCCACGTGATCAGTGCATGATAGCCACGTGATCAGTGCATGATCAGCCACGTGATCAGTGCATGATCAGCCACGTGATCAGTGCATGATAGCCACGTGATCAGTGCATGATATTACGTGATCAGTGCATGATCAGTCACGTGATCAGTGCATGATAGCCACGTGATCAGTGCATGATCAGTCACGTGATCAGTGTGTGATCAGCCACGTGAACAGTGCATGCTCAGTCACGTGATCAGGGCCTGCTGAGCTGCGTGATTACTGTCTGCTCATCTGCTTGACAATTGCCAGCTGAGCTGCACGATTCCTGCCTGTCATCTGCTTGACAATTGCCACCTGTGCTGCGTAATTCCTGCCTGCTCATCTACTTGATTATTGCCAGCTGAGCAGCATGATTTCTCAGAGCTGAGTTCCATGATTATAGCCTGCTGACTGTTTCCTGCCTACTCAGCTCTATGTTCATTGCCTCCAGAGGCACATGATCAGTGTATGACACCAAACATGATCAGCACATGATCAGTCACATGATCAGTGCATGATAAGCCACGTGATCAGTGCATGATCAGTCACGTGATCAGTGCATGATCAGTCATGTGATCAGTGCATGGTAGCTGCGTGATCAGTGCATGATCAGCCACGTGATCAGTGCATGATAGCCACGTGATCAGTGCATGATCAGTCACGTGATCAGTGCATGATAGCCACGTGATCAGTGCATGATCAGCCACGTGATCAGTGCATGATCAGTCACGTGATCAGTGCATGGTCAGCTACGTGATCAGTGCATGATCAGCCACGTGATCAGTGCATGATCAGCCACGTGATCAGTGCATGATAGCCACGTGATCAGTGCATGATCAGTCACGTGATCAGTGCATGATCAGTCACGTGAACAGTGCATGATCATTTACGTGATCAGTGCATGATCAGTCACGTGACCAGTATATGGTAGCTTCGTGATCATTCCATGATGAACCACGTGAGCAGTGCATGATAGCCACGTGATGTGTGCATGATCAGTTACGTGAGCAGAGTATGATCAGCCACGTGATCAGTGCATGAGTGCCAGGTGATCAGTGCATGATATGTCACGTGACAGGTGTGGAATCAGCCACGTGAACAGTGCATGTTCAGCCACGTATTCAGTGCATGATAGCCACGTGATCAGTGCATGATCAGTTACGTGAGCAGTGTATGATCAGCCACGTGATCAGTGCATGGTCAGAGACATGAACACTGTATGATCAGCCACGTGATCAGTGCATGATATCCAAGTGATCAGTGCATGATCAATCACGTGATCAGTGTATGATCAGCCACGTGAACAATGCATGCTCAGTCACGTGACCTGGGCCTGCTGAGCTGCGTGATTACTCACTGCTCATCTGCTTGACAATTGCCAGCTGAGCTGCACGATTCCTGCCTGTCATCTGCTTGACAATTGCCAGCTGTGCTGCGTAATTCCTGCCTGCTCAGCTGCTTGATTATTGCCAGCTGAGCAGCATGATTCCTCACACTTGAGTTCCATGATTATTGCCTGCTGACTGTTTGATTCGTGCCTACTCAGCTCTTTGTTTATTGCCTCCAGAGGCACATGATCAGTGTATGATAGTAAACATGATCAGCGCATGATCAGTCACATGATCAGAGCCATTAAGTCACGTGATCACTACATGATAGTCATGTGATCAGTCCATGCTCAGTCACGGTATCAGTGCATGATCAGCCACGTGATCAGTGCATGATCTGTCACATGATCAGTGTATGATCATCCACGTGATCAGTGCATGGGCAGTCATGTGATCAGTGCATGATATAGACGTGATCAGTGCATGACCAGTCTCGTGATCAGTGCATGATAGCCACGTGATCAGTGCATGATCAGTCACCTGATGGGTGTATGATCATTCACGTGACCTGTACATGGTAGTTACATGAACATTGCATGATCAGCCACGTGAGTAGTGCATGATAGCCACGTGATCAGTGCATGATCAGTCACGTGATCAGTGCATGATCAGTCATGTGACCAGTACATGGTAGCTGCGTGATCATGCATGATCAGCCACGTGAGCAGTGCATGATAGCCACGTGATCAGTGCATGATCAGTCACGTGATCAGTGCATGATCAGTCACGTGATCAGTGCATGATCAGCCACGTGATCAGTGCATGATCAGTCACGTGATCAGTGCATGATCAGCCACGTGATCAGTGCATGATAGCCACGTGATCAGTGCATGATCAGTTACGTGATCAGTGCATGATCAGGCACGTGATCAGTGCATGATCAGCCACGTGATCAGTGCATGATAGCCACGTGATCAGTGCATGATCAGTCACGTGATCAGTGCATGATCAGTCACGTGATCAGTGCATGATCAGCCACGTGATCAGTGCATGATCAGCCACGTGATCAGTGCATGATCAGTTACGTGATCAGTGCATGATCAGTCACGTGATCAGTGCATGATAGCTACGTGATCAGTGCATGATCAGCCACGTGATCAGTGCATGATAGCCACGTGATCAGTGCATGATCAGTCACGTGATCAGTGCATGATCAGTCACGTGATCAGTGCATGATCAGTCACGTGATCAGTGCATGATCAGTTACGTGATCAGTGCATGATCAGTCACGTGATCAGTGCATGTAGCTACGTGATCAGTGCATGATCAGCCACGTGATCAGTGCATGATAGCCACGTGATCAGTGCATGATCAGCCACGTGATCAGTGCATGATCAGTCACGTGATCGTGTGTGATCAGCCACGTGATCAGTGCATGATATCCACGTGATCAGTGCATGATAGCCACGTGATCAGTGCATGATAGCCACGTGATCAGTGCATGATCAGTCACGTGATCGTGTGTGATCAGCCACGTGATCAGTGCATGTTATCCAAGTGATCAGTGCATGATAGCCACGTGATCAGTGCATGATAGCCACGTGATCAGTGCATGATCAGTCACGTGATCATGTGTGATCAGCCACGTGATCAGTGCATGATGAGCCACGTGATCAGTGCATGATCAATTACGTGATCAGTGCATGATCAGCCACGTGATCAGTGCATGATAGCCGTGATCAGTGCATGATGAGCCACGTGATCAGTGCATGATCAGCCACGTGATCAGTGCATGATCAGTCACGTGATCAGTGCATGATCATTTACGTGATCAGTGCATGATCAGTCACGTGACCAGTATATGGTAGCTACGTGATCATTCCATGATCAGCCACGTGAGCAGTGCATGATAGCCACGTGATGTGTGCATGATCAGTTACGTGAGCAGAGTATGATCAGCCACGTGATCAGTGCATGAGTGCCACGTGATCAGTGCATGATATGTCACGTGACAGGTGTGTGATCAGCCACGTGAACAGTGCATGTTCAGCCACGTGATCAGTGCATGATAGCCACGTGATCAGTGCATGATCAGTTACGTGAGCAGTGTATGATCAGCCACGTGATCAGTGCATGGTCAGACACGTGAACAGTGTATGATCAGCCACGTGATCAGTGCATGATATCCAAGTGATCAGTGCATGATCAATCACGTGATCAGTGTATGATCAGCCACGTGAACAGTGCATGCTCAGTCACGTGATCAGGGCCTGCTGAGCTGCGTGATTACTGTCTGCTCATCTGCTTGACAATTGCCAGCTGAGCTGCACGATTCCTGCCTGTCATCTGCTTGACAATTGCCAGCTGTGCTGCGTAATTCCTGCCTGCTCAGCTGCTTGATTATTGCCAGCTGAGCAGCATGATTCCTCACACCTGAGTTCCATGATTATTGCCTGCTGACTGTTTGATTCGTGCCTACTCAGCTCTTTGTTTATTGCCTCCAGAGGCACATGATCAGTGTATGATAGCAAACATGATCAGCGCATGATCAGTCACATGATCAGCGCCATTAAGTCACGTGATCACTACATGATAGTCACGTGATCAGTCCATGCTCAGTCACGGTATCAGTGCATGATCAGCCACGTGATCAGTGCATGATCAGCCACGTGATCAGTGCATGATAGCCACGTGATCAGTGCATGATCAGTCACGTGATCAGTGCATGATCAGGCACGTGATCAGTGCATGATCAGCCACGTGATCAGTGCATGATAGCCACGTGATCAGTGCATGATCAGTCACCTGATGGGTGTATGATCAGTCACGTGACCAGTACATGGTAGCTACATGATCATTGCATGATCAGCCACGTGAGTAGTGCATGATAGCCACGTGATCAGTGCATGATCAGTCACGTGATCAGTGCATGATCAGTCATGTGATCAGTGCATGATCAGGCACGTGATCAGTGCATGATCAGCCACGTGATCAGTGCATGATAGCCACGTGATCAGTGCATGATCAGTCACGTGATCAGTGCATGATCAGTCACGTGATCAGTGCATGATCAGCCACGTGATCAGTGCATGATCAGCCACGTGATCAGTGCATGATCAATTACGTGATCAGTGCATGATCAGTCACGTGATCAGTGCATGATAGCTACGTGATCAGTGCATGATCAGCCACGTGATCAGTGCATGATAGCCACGTGATCAGTGCATGATCAGTCACGTGATCAGTGCATGATCAGTCACGTGATCAGTGCATGATCAGTCACGTGATCAGTGCATGATCAGTTACGTGATCAGTGCATGATCAGTCACGTGATCAGTGCATGTAGCTACGTGATCAGTGCATGATCAGCCACGTGATCAGTGCATGATAGCCACGTGATCAGTGCATGATGTCACATGATCAGTGCATGATCATCCACGTGATCAGTGCATGATCAGTCACGTGATCAGTGCATGATATAGACGTGATCAGTGCATGATCAGTCACGTGATCAGTGCATGATCAGCCACGTGATCAGTGCATGATAGCCACGTGATCAGTGCATGATCAGCCACGTGATCAGTGCATGATCAGTCACGTGATCAGTGCATGATCAGCCACGTGATCAGTGCATGATCAGCCACGTGATCAGTGCATGATCAGCCACGTGATCAGTGCATGATCAGTCACGTGATCAGTACATGATCAGTCACGTGATCAGTGCATGATCATTTACGTGATCTGTGCATGATCAGTCACGTGACCAGTATATGATAGCTACGTGATCATTCCATGATCAGCCACGTGAGCAGTGCATGATAGCCACGTGATGTGTGCATGATGAGTTACGTGAGCAGAGTATGATCAGCCACGTGATCAGTGCATGAGTGCCACGTGATCAGTGCATGATATGTCACGTGACAGTGTGTGATCAGCCACGTGATCAGTGCATGATCAGCCACGTGATCAGTGCATGATAGCCACGTGATCAGTGCATGATCAGACACGTGAACAGTGTATGATCAGCCACGTGATCAGTGCATGATATCCAAGTGATCAGTGCATGATCAATCACGTGATCAGTGTATGATCAGCCACGTGAACAGTGCATGCTCAGTCACGTGATCAGGGCCTGCTGAGCTGCGTGATTACTGTCTGCTCATCTGCTTGACAATTGCCAGCTGAGCTGCACGATTCCTGCCTGTCATCTGCTTGACAATTGCCAGCTGTGCTGGGTAATTCCTGCCTGCTCAGCTGCTTGATTATTGCCAGCTGAGCAGCATGATTCCTCACACCTGAGTTCCATGATTATTGCCTGCTGACTGTTTGATTCGTGCCTACTCAGCTCTTTGTTTATTGCCTCCAGAGGCACATGATCAGTGTATGATAGCAAACATGATCAGCGCATGATCAGTCACATGATCAGCGCCATTAAGTCACGTGATCAGTACATGATAGTCATGTGATCAGTCCATGCTCAGTCACGGTATCAGTGCATGATCAGCCACGTGATCAGTGCATGATCTGTCACATGATTAGTGTATGATCATCCACGTGATCAGTGCATGGGCAGTCATGTGATCAGTGCATGATATAGACGTGATCAGTGCATGATCAGTCACGTGATCAGTGCATGATAGCCACGTGATCAGTGCATGATCAGTCACGTGATCAGTGCATGATCAGTCACGTGACCAGTACATGGTAGCTACGTGATCATTGCATGATCAGCCACGTGAGCAGTGCATGATAGCCACGTGATCAGTGCATGATCAGTCACGTGATCAGTGCATGATCAGTCACGTGATCAGTGCATGATCAGCCACGTGATCAGTGCATGATCAGCCACGTGATCAGTGCATGATCAGCCACGTGATCAGTGCATGATAGCCACGTGATCAGTGCATGATCAGTCACGTGATCAGTGCATGATCAGTCACGTGATCAGTGCATGATCAGCCACGTGATCAGTGCATGATAGCCACGTGATCAGTGCATGATCAGTCACGTGATCAGTGCATGATCAGCCACGTGATCAGTGCATGATCAGCCACGTGATCAGTGCATGATCAGCCACGTGATCAGTGCATGATAGCCACGTGATCAGTGCATGATCAGTCACGTGATCAGTGCATGATCAGTCACGTGATCAGTGCATGATAGCCACGTGATCAGTGCATGATAGCCACGTGATCAGTGCATGATCAGTCACGTGATCAGTGCATGATCAGTCACGTGATCAGTGCATGATCAGCCACGTGATCAGTGCATGATCAGTCATGTGATCAGTGCATGATAGCCCGTGATCAGTGCATGATCAGTCCCGTGATCAGTGCATGATCAGCCACGTGATCAGTGCATGATAGCCACGTGATCAGTGCATGATCAGGCACGTGATCAGTGCATGATCAGCCACGTGATCAGTGCATGATCAGCCACGTGATCAGTGCATGATATTACGTGATCAGTGCATGATCAGTCACGTGATCAGTGCATGATAGCCACGTGATCAGTGCATGATCAGTCACGTGATCAGTGTGTGATCAGCCACGTGAACAGTGCATGCTCAGTCACGTGATCAGGGCCTGCTGAGCTGCGTGATTACTGTCTGCTCATCTGCTTGACAATTGCCAGCTGAGCTGCACGATTCCTGCCTGTCATCTGCTTGACAATTGCCACCTGTGCTGCGTAATTCCTGCCTGCTCATCTACTTGATTATTGCCAGCTGAGCAGCATGATTTCTCAGAGCTGAGTTCCATGATTATAGCCTGCTGACTGTTGCCTGCCTACTCAGCTCTATGTTCATTGCCTCCAGAGGCACATGATCAGTGTATGACACCAAACATGATCAGCACATGATCAGTCACATGATCAGTGCATGATAAGCCACGTGATCAGTGCATGATCAATCACGTGATCAGTGCATGATCAGTCACGTGATCAGTGCATGATAGCTGCGTGATCAGTGCATGATCAGCCACGTGATCAGTGCATGATAGCCACGTGATCAGTGCATGATCAGTCACGTGATCAGTGCATGGTCAGCTACGTGATCAGTGCATGATCAGCCACGTGATCAGTGCATGATAGCCACGTGATCAGTGCATGATAGCCACGTGATCAGTGCATGATCAGTCACGTGATCAGTGCATGATCAGTCACGTGAACAGTGCATGATCATTTACGTGATCAGTGCATGATCAGTCACGTGACCAGTATATGGTAGCTACGTGATCATTCCATGATGAGCCACGTGAGCAGTGCATGATAGCCACGTGATGTGTGCATGATCAGTTACGTGAGAGTATGATCAGCCACGTGATCAGTGCATGAGTGCCACGTGATCAGTGCATGATATGTCACGTGACAGGTGTGATCAGCCACGTGAACAGTGCATGTTCAGCCACGTGATCAGTGCATGATAGCCACGTGATCAGTGCATGATCAGTTACGTGAGCAGTGTATGATCAGCCACGTGATCAGTGCATGGTCAGACACGTGAACAGTGTATGATCAGCCACGTGATCAGTGCATGATATCCAAGTGATCAGTGCATGATCAATCACGTGATCAGTGTATGATCAGCCACGTGAACAGTGCATGCTCAGTCACGTGATCTGGGCCTGCTGAGCTGCGTGATTACTGTCTGCTCATCTGCTTGACAATTGCCAGCTGAGCTGCACGATTCCTGCCTGTCATCTGCTTGACAATTGCCAGCTGTGCTGCGTAATTCCTGCCTGCTCAGCTGCTTGATTATTGCCAGCTGAGCAGCATGATTCCTCACACTGAGTTCCATGATTATTGCCTGCTGACTGTTTGATTCGTGCCTACTCAGCTCTTTGTTTATTGCCTCCAGAGGCACATGATCAGTGTATGATAGCAAACATGATCAGCGCATGATCAGTCACATGATCAGCGCCATTAAGTCACGTGATCACTACATGATAGTCATGTGATCAGTCCATGCTCAGTCACGGTATCAGTGCATGATCAGCCACGTGATCAGTGCATGATCTGTCACATGATTAGTGTATGATCATCCACGTGATCAGTGCATGGGCAGTCATGTGATCAGTGCATGATATAGACGTGATCAGTGCATGATCAGTCTCGTGATCAGTGCATGATAGCCACGTGATCAGTGCATGATCAGTCACCTGATGGGTGTATGATCATTCACGTGACCTGTACATGGTAGCTACATGATCATTGCATGATCAGCCACGTGAGTAGTGCATGATAGCCACGTGATCAGTGCATGATCAGTCACGTGATCAGTGCATGATCAGTCATGTGACCAGTACATGGTAGCTGCGTGATCATGCATGATCAGCCACGTGAGCAGTGCATGATAGCCACGTGATCAGTGCATGATCAGTCACGTGATCAGTGCATGATCAGTCACGTGATCAGTGCATGATCAGCCACGTGATCAGTGCATGATCAGGCACGTGATCAGTGCATGATCAGCCACGTGATCAGTGCATGATAGCCACGTGATCAGTGCATGATCAGTCACGTGATCAGTGCATGATCAGTCACGTGATCAGTGCATGATCAGCCACGTGATCAGTGCATGATAGCCACGTGATCAGTGCATGATCAGTCACGTGATCAGTGCATGATCAGTCACGTGATCAGTGCATGATCAGCCACGTGATCAGTGCATGATCAGCCACGTGATCAGTGCATGATCAGTTACGTGATCAGTGCATGATCAGTCACGTGATCAGTGCATGGTAGCTACGTGATCAGTGCATGATCAGCCACGTGATCAGTGCATGATAGCCACGTGATCAGTGCATGATCAGTCACGTGATCAGTGCATGATCAGTCACGTGATCAGTGCATGATCAGTCACGTGATCAGTGCATGATCAGTTACGTGATCAGTGCATGATCAGTCACGTGATCAGTGCATGTAGCCACGTGATCAGTGCATGATCAGCCACGTGATCAGTGCATGATAGCCACGTGATCAGTGCATGATACCACGTGATCAGTGCATGATCAGTCACGTGATCGTGTGTGATCAGCCACGTGATCAGTGCATGATATCCACGTGATCAGTGCATGATCAGCCACGTGATCAGTGCATGATAGCCACGTGATCAGTGCATGATCAGTCACGTGATCGTGTGTGATCAGCCACGTGATCAGTGCATGATATCCACGTGATCAGTGCATGATAGCCACGTGATCAGTGCATGATAGCCACGTGATCAGTGCATGATCAGTCACGTGATCATGTGTGATCAGCCACGTGATCAGTGCATGATGAGCCACGTGATCAGTGCATGATCAATTACGTGATCAGTGCATGATCAGCCACGTGATCAGTGCATGATAGCTACGTGATCAGTGCATGATCAGTCACGTGATCAGTGCATGATCAGCCACGTGATCAGTGCATGATCAGTCACGTGATCAGTGCATGATCATTTACGTGATCAGTGCATGATCAGTCACGTGACCAGTATATGGTAGCTACGTGATCATTCCATGACGAGCCACGTGAGCAGTGCATGATAGCCACGTGATGTGTGCATGATCAGTTACGTGAGCAGAGTATGATCAGCCACGTGATCAGTGCATGAGTGCCACGTGATCAGTGCATGATATGTCACGTGACAGGTGTGTGATCAGCCACGTGAACAGTGCATGTTCAGCCACGTGATCAGTGCATGATAGCCACGTGATCAGTGCATGATCAGTTACGTGAGCAGTGTATGATCAGCCACGTGATCAGTGCATGGTCAGACACGTGAACAGTGTATGATCAGCCACGTGATCAGTGCATGATATCCAAGTGATCAGTGCATGATCAATCACGTGATCAGTGTATGATCAGCCACGTGAACAGTGCATGCTCAGTCACGTGATCAGGGCCTGCTGAGCTGCGTGATTACTGTCTGCTCATCTGCTTGACAATTGCCAGCTGAGCTGCACGATTCCTGCCTGTCATCTGCTTGACAATTGCCAGCTGTGCTGCGTAATTCCTGCCTGCTCAGCTGCTTGATTATTGCCAGCTGAGCAGCATGATTCCTCACACCTGAGTTCCATGATTATTGCCTGCTGACTGTTTGATTCGTGCCTACTCAGCTCTTTGTTTATTGCCTCCAGAGGCACATGATCAGTGTATGATAGCAAACATGATCAGCGCATGATCAGTCACATGATCAGCGCCATTAAGTCACGTGATCACTACATGATAGTCATGTGATCAGTCCATGCTCAGTCACGGTATCAGTGCATGATCAGCCACGTGATCAGTGCATGATCAGCCACGTGATCAGTGCATGATAGCCACGTGATCAGTGCATGATCAGTCACGTGATCAGTGCATGATCAGGCACGTGATCAGTGCATGATCAGCCACGTGATCAGTGCATGATAGCCACGTGATCAGTGCATGATCAGTCACCTGATGGGTGTATGATCAGTCACGTGACCAGTACATGGTAGCTACATGATCATTGCATGATCAGCCACGTGAGTAGTGCATGATAGCCACGTGATCAGTGCATGATCAGTCACGTGATCAGTGCATGATCAGTCATGTGATCAGTGCATGATCAGGCACGTGATCAGTGCATGATCAGCCACGTGATCAGTGCATGATAGCCACGTGATCAGTGCATGATCAGTCACGTGATCAGTGCATGATCAGTCACGTGATCAGTGCATGATCAGCCACGTGATCAGTGCATGATCAGCCACGTGATCAGTGCATGATCAATTACGTGATCAGTGCATGATCAGTCACGTGATCAGTGCATGATAGCTACGTGATCAGTGCATGATCAGCCACGTGATCAGTGCATGATAGCCACGTGATCAGTGCATGATCAGTCACGTGATCAGTGCATGATCAGTCACGTGATCAGTGCATGATCAGTCACGTGATCAGTGCATGATCAGTTACGTGATCAGTGCATGATCAGTCACGTGATCAGTGCATGTAGCTACGTGATCAGTGCATGATCAGCCACGTGATCAGTGCATGATAGCCACGTGATCAGTGCATGATGTCACGTGATCAGTGCATGATCATCCACGTGATCAGTGCATGATCAGTCACGTGATCAGTGCATGATATAGACGTGATCAGTGCATGATCAGTCACGTGATCAGTGCATGATCAGCCACGTGATCAGTGCATGATAGCCAGTGATCAGTGCATGATAGCCAGTGATCAGTGCATGATCAGTCACGTGATCAGTGCATGATCAGCCACGTGATCAGTGCATGATCAGCCACGTGATCAGTGCATGATCAGTCACGTGATCAGTGCATGATCAGTCACGTGATCAGTACATGATCAGGCACGTGATCAGTGCATGATCATTTACGTGATCTGTGCATGATCAGTCACGTGACCAGTATATGTTAGCTACGTGATCATTCCATGATCAGCCACGTGAGCAGTGCATGATAGCCACGTGATGTGTGCATGATCAGTTACGTGAGCAGAGTATGATCAGCCACGTGATCAGTGCATGAGTGCCACGTGATCAGTGCATGATATGTCACGTGACAGGTGTGTGATCAGCCACGTGATCAGTGCATGATCAGCCACGTGATCAGTGCATGATAGCCACGTGATCAGTGCATGATCAGACACGTGAACAGTGTATGATCAGCCACGTGATCAGTGCATGATATCCAAGTGATCAGTGCATGATCAATCACGTGATCAGTGTATGATCAGCCACGTGAACAGTGCATGCTCAGTCACGTGATCAGGGCCTGCTGAGCTGCGTGATTACTGTCTGCTCATCTGCTTGACAATTGCCAGCTGAGCTGCACGATTCCTGCCTGTCATCTGCTTGACAATTGCCAGCTGTGCTGCGTAATTCCTGCCTGCTCAGCTGCTTGATTATTGCCAGCTGAGCAGCATGATTCCTCACACCTGAGTTCCATGATTATTGCCTGCTGACTGTTTGATTCGTGCCTACTCAGCTCTTTGTTTATTGCCTCCAGAGGCACATGATCAGTGTATGATAGCAAACATGATCAGCGCATGATCAGTCACATGATCAGCGCCATTAAGTCACGTGATCAGTACATGATAGTCATGTGATCAGTCCATGCTCAGTCACGGTGTCAGTGCATGATCAGCCACGTGATCAGTGCATGATCTGTCACATGATTAGTGTATGATCATCCACGTGATCAGTGCATGGGCAGTCATGTGATCAGTGCATGATATAGACGTGATCAGTGCATGATCAGTCACGTGATCAGTGCATGATAGCCACGTGATCAGTGCATGATCAGTCACGTGATCAGTGCATGATCAGTCACGTGACCAGTACATGGTAGCTACGTGATCATTGCATGATCAGCCACGTGAGCAGTGCATGATAGCCACGTGATCAGTGCATGATCAGTCACGTGATCAGTGCATGATCAGTCACGTGATCAGTGCATGATCAGCCACGTGATCAGTGCATGATCAGCCACGTGATCAGTGCATGATCAGCCACGTGATCAGTGCATGATAGCCACGTGATCAGTGCATGATCAGTCACGTGATCAGTGCATGATCAGTCACGTGATCAGTGCATGATCAGCCACGTGATCAGTGCATGATCAGCCACGTGATCAGTGCATGATCAGTCACGTGATCAGTGCATGATCAGCCACGTGATCAGTGCATGATCAGCCACGTGATCAGTGCATGATCAGCCACGTGATCAGTGCATGATAGCCACGTGATCAGTGCATGATCAGTCACGTGATCAGTGCATGATCAGTCACGTGATCAGTGCATGATCAGCCACGTGATCAGTGCATGATAGCCACGTGATCAGTGCATGATCAGTCACGTGATCAGTGCATGATCAGTCACGTGATCAGTGCATGATCATCCACGTGATCAGTGCATGATCAGTCATGTGATCAGTGCATGATAGCCCGTGATCAGTGCATGATCAGTCACGTGATCAGTGCATGATCAGCCACGTGATCAGTGCATGATAGCCACGTGATCAGTGCATGATCAGCCACGTGATCAGTGCATGATCAGCCACGTGATCAGTGCATGATCAGCCACGTGATCAGTGCATGATATTACGTGATCAGTGCATGATCAGTCACGTGATCAGTGCATGATAGCCACGTGATCAGTGCATGATCAGTCACGTGATCAGTGTATGATCAGCCACGTGAACAGTGCATGCTCAGTCACGTGATCAGGGCCTGCTGAGCTGCGTGATTACTGTCTGCTCATCTGCTTGACAATTGCCAGCTGAGCTGCACGATTCCTGCCTGTCATCTGCTTGACAATTGCCAGCTGTGCTGCGTAATTCCTGCCTGCTCAGCTGCTTGATTATTGCCAGCTGAGCAGCATGATTTCTCAGAGCTGAGTTCCATGATTATAGCCTGCTGACTGTTCCTGCCTACTCAGCTCTTTGTTCATTGCCTCCAGAGGCACATGATCAGTGTATGACACCAAACATGATCAGCACATGATCAGTCACATGATCAGTGCATGATAAGCCACGTGATCAGTGCATGATCAGTCACGTGATCAGTGCATGATCAGTCATGTGACCAGTGCATGGTAGCCACGTGATCAGTGCATGATCAGCCACGTGATCAGTGCATGATAGCCACGTGATCAGTGCATGATCAGTCACGTGATCAGTGCATGATAGCCACGTGATCAGTGCATGATCAGCCACGTGATCAGTGCATGATCAGTCACGTGATCAGTGCATGATAGCCACGTGATCAGTGCATGATCAGCCACGTGATCAGTGCATGATCAGCCACGTGATCAGTGCATGATAGCCACGTGATCAGTGCATGATCAGTCACGTGATCAGTGCATGATCAGTCACGTGAACAGTGCATGATCATTTACGTGATCAGTGCATGATCAGTCACGTGACCAGTATATGGTAGCTACGTGATCATTCCATGATCAGCCACGTGAGCAGTGCATGATAGCCACGTGATGTGTGCATGATCAGTTACGTGATCAGTGTATGATCAGCCACGTGATCAGTGCATGAGTGCCACGTGATCAGTGCATGATATGTCACGTGACAGGTGTGTGATCAGCCACGTGAACAGTGCATGATCAGCCACGTGATCAGTGCATGATAGCCACGTGATCAGTGCATGATCAGTTACGTGAGCAGTGTATGATCAGCCACGTGATCAGTGCATGGTCAGACACGTGAACAGTGTATGATCAGCCACGTGATCAGTGCATGATATCCAAGTGATCAGTGCATGATCAGTCACGTGATCAGTGTATGATCAGCCACGTGAACAGTGCATGCTCAGTCACGTGATCTGGGCCTGCTGAGCTGCGTGATTACTGTCTGCTCATCTGCTTGACAATTGCCAGCTGAGCTGCACGATTCCTGCCTGTCATCTGCTTGACAATTGCCAGCTGTGCTGCGTAATTCCTGCCTGCTCAGCTGCTTGATTATTGCCAGCTGAGCAGCATGATTCCTCACACTGAGTTCCATGATTATTGCCTGCTGACTGTTTGATTCGTGCCTACTCAGCTCTTTGTTTATTGCCTCCAGAGGCACATGATCAGTGTATGATAGCAAACATGATCAGCGCATGATCAGTCACATGATCAGCGCCATTAAGTCACGTGATCACTACATGATAGTCATGTGATCAGTCCATGCTCAGTCACGTATCAGTGCATGATCAGCCACGTGATCAGTGCATGATCTGTCACATGATTAGTGTATGATCATCCACGTGATCAGTGCATGGGCAGTCATGTGATCAGTGCATGATATAGACGTGATCAGTGCATGATCAGTCTCGTGATCAGTGCATGATAGCCACGTGATCAGTGCATGATCAGTCACCTGATGGGTGTATGATCATTCACGTGACCTGTACATGGTAGCTACATGATCATTGCATGATCAGCCACGTGAGTAGTGCATGATAGCCACGTGATCAGTGCATGATCAGTCACGTGATCAGTGCATGATCAGTCATGTGACCAGTACATGGTAGCTGCGTGATCATGGCATGATCAGCCACGTGAGCAGTGCATGATAGCCACGTGATCAGTGCATGATCAGACACGTGATCAGTGCATGATCAGTCACGTGATCAGTGCATGATCAGCCACGTGATCAGTGCATGATCAGGCACGTGATCAGTGTATGTCAGCCAAGTGATCAGTGCATGATAGCCACGTGATCAGTGCATGATCAGTCACGTGATCAGTGCATGATCAGTTACGTGATCAGTGCATGATCAGCCACGTGATCAGTGCATGATCAGCCACGTGATCAGTGCATGATCAATTACGTGATCAGTGCATGATCAGTCACGTGATCAGTACATGGTAGCTACGTGATCATTGCATGATCAGCCACGTGATCAGTGCATGATAGCCACGTGATCAGTGCATGATAGCCACGTGATCAGTGCATGATCAGTCATGTGATACGTGTGTGATCAGCCACGTGATCAGTGCATGATATCCACGTGATCAGTGCATGACAGCCACGTGATCAGTGCATGATAGCCACGTGATCAGTGCATGATCAGTCACGTGATACATGTGTGATCAGCCACGTGATCAGTGCATGATGAGCCACGTGATCAGTGCAGGATCAA
Organism: Bos javanicus; assembly: GCF_032452875.1. Lineage (NCBI taxonomy): Eukaryota > Metazoa > Chordata > Mammalia > Artiodactyla > Bovidae > Bos > Bos javanicus. The sequence continues at coordinate 252,256 of NW_026893674.1, read as the reverse complement.
TTACGTGATCAGTGCATGATCAGTCACGTGACCAGTACATGGTTGCTACGTGATCGTTGCATGATCAGCCACGTGAGCAGAGCATGATAGCCACGTGATCAGTGCATGATCAGTCACGTGATCAGTACATGATCAGTCACGTGAACAGTGCATGATCATTTACGTGATCTGTGCATGATCAGTCACGTGACCAGTATATGGTAGCTACGTGATCATTCCATGACGAGCCACGTGAGCAGTGCATGATAGCCACGTGATGTGTGCATGAGTTACGTGAGCAGAGTATGATCAGCCACGTGATCAGTGCATGAGTGCCACGTGATCAGTGCATGATATGTCACGTGACAGGTGTGTGATCAGCCACGTGAACAGTGCATGTTCAGCCACGTGATCAGTGCATGATCAGTTACGTGAGCAGTGTATGATCAGCCACGTGATCAGTGCATGGTCAGACACGTGAACAGTGTATGATCAGCCACGTGATCAGTGCATGATATCCAAGTGATCAGTGCATGATCATCACGTGATCAGTGTATGATCAGCCACGTGAACAGTGCATGCTCAGTCACGTGATCAGGGCCTGCTGAGCTGCGTGATTACTGTCTGCTCATCTGCTTGACAATTGCCAGCTGAGCTGCACGATTCCTGCCTGTCATCTGCTTGACAATTGCCAGCTGTGCTGCGTAATTCCTGCCTGCTCAGCTGCTTGATTATTGCCAGCTGAGCAGCATGATTCCTCACAGCTGAGTTCCATGATTATTGCCTGCTGACTGTTTGATTCGTGCCTACTCAGCTCTTTGTTTATTGCCTCCAGAGGCACATGATCAGTGTATGATAGCAAACATGATCAGCGCATGATCAGTCACATGATCAGCGCCATTAAGTCACGTGATCACTACATGATAGTCATGTGATCAGTCCATGCTCAGTCACGGTATCAGTGCATGATCAGCCACGTGATCAGTGCATGATCTGTCACATGATTAGTGTATGATCATCCACGTGATCAGTGCATGGGCAGTCATGTGATCAGTGCATGATATAGACGTGATCAGTGCATGATCAGTCACGTGATCAGTGCATGATAGCCACGTGATCAGTGCATGATCAGTCACGTGATCAGTGCATGATCAGTCACGTGACCAGTACATGGTAGCTACGTGATCATTGCATGATCAGCCACGTGATCAGTGCATGATAGCCACGTGATCAGTGCATGATCAGTCACGTGATCAGTGCATGATCAGTCACGTGATCAGTGCATGATCAGCCACGTGATCAGTGCATGATCAGCCACGTGATCAGTGCATGATCAGCCACGTGATCAGTGCATGATAGCCACGTGATCAGTGCATGATCAGTCACGTGATCAGTGCATGATCAGTCACGTGATCAGTGCATGATCAGCCACGTGATCAGTGCATGATCAGCCACGTGATCAGTGCATGATCAGTCACGTGATCAGTGCATGATCAGCCACGTGATCAGTGCATGATCAGCCACGTGATCAGTGCATGATCAGCCACGTGATCAGTGCATGATAGCCACGTGATCAGTGCATGATCAGTCACGTGATCAGTGCATGATCAGTCACGTGATCAGTGCATGATCAGCCACGTGATCAGTGCATGATAGCCACGTGATCAGTGCATGATCAGTCACGTGATCAGTGCATGATCAGTCACGTGATCAGTGCATGATCAGCCACGTGATCAGTGCATGATCAGTCATGTGATCAGTGCATGATAGCCCGTGATCAGTGCATGATCAGTCACGTGATCAGTGCATGATCAGCCACGTGATCAGTGCATGATAGCCACGTGATCAGTGCATGATCAGCCACGTGATCAGTGCATGATCAGCCACGTGATCAGTGCATGATCAGCCACGTGATCAGTGCATGATCATTACGTGATCAGTGCATGATCAGCCACGTGATCAGTGCATGATAGCCACGTGATCAGTGCATGATCAGTCACGTGATCAGTGTATGATCAGCCACGTGAACAGTGCATGCTCAGTCACGTGATCAGGGCCTGCTGAGCTGCGTGATTACTGTCTGCTCATCTGCTTGACAATTGCCAGCTGAGCTGCACGATTCCTGCCTGTCATCTGCTTGACAATTGCCAGCTGTGCTGCGTAATTCCTGCCTGCTCAGCTGCTTGATTATTGCCAGCTGAGCAGCATGATTCCTCACAGCTGAGTTCCATGATTATTGCCTGCTGACTGTTTCCTGCCTACTCAGCTCTTTGTTCATTGCCTCCAGAGGCACATGATCAGTGTATGATAGCAAACATGATCAGTGCATGATCAGTCACATGATCAGTGCATGATAAGCCACGTGATCAGTGCATGATCAGTCACGTGATCAGTGCATGATCAGTCATGTGATCAGTGCATGATAGCTGCGTGATCAGTGCATGATCAGCCACGTGATCAGTGCATGATAGCCACGTGATCAGTGCATGATCAGTCACGTGATCAGTGCATGATAGCCACGTGATCAGTGCATGATCAGCCACGTGATCAGTGCATGATCAGTCACGTGATCAGTGCATGATAGCCACGTGATCAGTGCATGATCAGCCACGTGATCAGTGCATGATAGCCACGTGATCAGTGCATGATAGCCACGTGATCAGTGCATGATCAGTCACGTGATCAGTGCATGATCAGTCACGTGATCAGTGCATGATCAGTTACGTGATCAGTGCATGATCAGTCACGTGACCAGTATATGGTAGCTACGTGATCATTGCATGATCAGCCACGTGAGCAGTGCATGATAGCCACGTGATCAGTGCATGATCAGTCACGTGATCAGTGTATGATCAGCCACGTGATCAGTGCATGATGCCACGTGATCAGTGCATGATAGTCACGTGACAGGTGTGATCAGCCACGTGATCAGTGCATGATCAGCCACGTGATCAGTGCATGATAGCCACGTGATCAGTGCATGATCAGTTACGTGATCAGTGCATGATCAGCCACGTGATCAGTGCATGGTCAGACACGTGATCAGTGTATGATCAGCCACGTGATCAGTGCATGATAGCCACGTGATCAGTGCATGATCAGTCACGTGATCAGTGTATGATCAGCCACGTGATCAGTGCATGATCAGTCACGTGATCAGTGCATGATGAGCTGCGTGATCAGTCATGCTCATCTGCTTGACAATTACCAGCTGAGCTGCATGATTCCTGCCTGTCATCTGCTTGACAATTGCCAGCTGAGCTGCACGATTCCTGCCTGTCATCTGCTTGACAATTGCCAGCTGTGCTGCGTAATTCCTGCCTGCTCAGCTGCTTGATTATTGCCAGCTGAGCAGCATGATTCCTCACACTGAGTTCCATGATTATTGCCTGCTGACTGTTTGATTCGTGCCTACTCAGCTCTTTGTTTATTGCCTCCAGAGGCACATGATCAGTGTATGATAGCAAACATGATCAGCGCATGATCAGTCACATGATCAGTGCCATTAAGTCACGTGATCACTACATGATAGTCATGTGATCAGTCCATGCTCAGTCACGTATCAGTGCATGATCAGCCACGTGATCAGTGCATGATCTGTCACATGATTAGTGTATGATCATCCACGTGATCAGTGCATGGGCAGTCATGTGATCAGTGCATGATATAGACGTGATCAGTGCATGATCAGTCTCGTGATCAGTGCATGATAGCCACGTGATCAGTGCATGATCAGTCACCTGATGGGTGTATGATCATTCACGTGACCTGTACATGGTAGCTACATGATCATTGCATGATCAGCCACGTGAGTAGTGCATGATAGCCACGTGATCAGTGCATGATCAGTCACGTGATCAGTGCATGATCAGTCATGTGACCAGTACATGGTAGCTGCGTGATCATGGCATGATCAGCCACGTGATCAGTGCATGATAGCCACGTGATCAGTGCATGATCAGTCACGTGATCAGTGCATGATCAGTCACGTGATCAGTGCATGATCAGCCACGTGATCAGTGCATGATCAGGCACGTGATCAGTGCATGATCAGCCACGTGATCAGTGCATGATAGCCACGTGATCAGTGCATGATCAGTCACGTGATCAGTGTATGATCAGCCACGTGATCAGTGCATGATCAGCCACGTGATCAGTGCATGATCAATTACGTGATCAGTGCATGATCAGTCACGTGATCAGTGCATGATAGCTACGTGATCATTGCATGATCAGCCACGTGATCAGTGCATGATAGCCACGTGATCAGTGCATGATAGCCACGTGATCAGTGCATGATCAGTCATGTGATACGTGTGTGATCAGCCACGTGATCAGTGCATGATATCCACGTGATCAGTGCATGACAGCCACGTGATCAGTGCATGATAGCCACGTGATCAGTGCATGATCAGTCACGTGATACATGTGTGATCAGCCACGTGATCAGTGCATGATGAGCCACGTGATCAGTGCAGGATCAATTACGTGATCAGTGCATGATCAGTCACGTGACCAGTACATGGTTGCTACGTGATCGTTGCATGATCAGCCACGTGAGCAGAGCATGATAGCCACGTGATCAGTGCATGATCAGTCACGTGATCAGTACATGATCAGTCACGTGAACAGTGCATGATCATTTACGTGATCTGTGCATGATCAGTCACGTGACCAGTATATGGTAGCTACGTGATCATTCCATGACGAGCCACGTGAGCAGTGCATGATAGCCACGTGATGTGTGCATGAGTTACGTGAGCAGAGTATGATCAGCCACGTGATCAGTGCATGAGTGCCACGTGATCAGTGCATGATATGTCACGTGACAGGTGTGTGATCAGCCACGTGAACAGTGCATGTTCAGCCACGTGATCAGTGCATGATCAGTTACGTGAGCAGTGTATGATCAGCCACGTGATCAGTGCATGGTCAGACACGTGAACAGTGTATGATCAGCCACGTGATCAGTGCATGATATCCAAGTGATCAGTGCATGATCATCACGTGATCAGTGTATGATCAGCCACGTGAACAGTGCATGCTCAGTCACGTGATCAGGGCCTGCTGAGCTGCGTGATTACTGTCTGCTCATCTGCTTGACAATTGCCAGCTGAGCTGCACGATTCCTGCCTGTCATCTGCTTGACAATTGCCAGCTGTGCTGCGTAATTCCTGCCTGCTCAGCTGCTTGATTATTGCCAGCTGAGCAGCATGATTCCTCACAGCTGAGTTCCATGATTATTGCCTGCTGACTGTTTGATTCGTGCCTACTCAGCTCTTTGTTTATTGCCTCCAGAGGCACATGATCAGTGTATGATAGCAAACATGATCAGCGCATGATCAGTCACATGATCAGCGCCATTAAGTCACGTGATCACTACATGATAGTCATGTGATCAGTCCATGCTCAGTCACGGTATCAGTGCATGATCAGCCACGTGATCAGTGCATGATCTGTCACATGATTAGTGTATGATCATCCACGTGATCAGTGCATGGGCAGTCATGTGATCAGTGCATGATATAGACGTGATCAGTGCATGATCAGTCTCGTGATCAGTGCATGATAGCCACGTGATCAGTGCATGATCAGTCACGTGATCAGTGCATGATCAGTCACGTGACCAGTACATGGTAGCTACGTGATCATTGCATGATCAGCCACGTGAGCAGTGCATGATAGCCACGTGATCAGTGCATGATCAGTCACGTGATCAGTGCATGATCAGTCACGTGATCAGTGCATGATCAGCCACGTGATCAGTGCATGATCAGCCACGTGATCAGTGCATGATCAGCCACGTGATCAGTGCATGATAGCCACGTGATCAGTGCATGATCAGTCACGTGATCAGTGCATGATCAGTCACGTGATCAGTGCATGATCAGCCACGTGATCAGTGCATGATAGCCACGTGATCAGTGCATGATCAGTCACGTGATCAGTGCATGATCAGCCACGTGATCAGTGCATGATCAGCCACGTGATCAGTGCATGATCAGCCACGTGATCAGTGCATGATAGCCACGTGATCAGTGCATGATCAGTCACGTGATCAGTGCATGATCAGTCACGTGATCAGTGCATGATCAGCCACGTGATCAGTGCATGATCAGCCACGTGATCAGTGCATGATCAGTCACGTGATCAGTGCATGATCAGTCACGTGATCAGTGCATGATCAGCCACGTGATCAGTGCATGATCAGTCATGTGATCAGTGCATGATAGCCCGTGATCAGTGCATGATCAGTCCCGTGATCAGTGCATGATCAGCCACGTGATCAGTGCATGATAGCCACGTGATCAGTGCATGATCAGCCACGTGATCAGTGCATGATCAGCCACGTGATCAGTGCATGATAGCCACGTGATCAGTGCATGATCATTACGTGATCAGTGCATGATCAGTCACGTGATCAGTGCATGATAGCCACGTGATCAGTGCATGATCAGTCACGTGATCAGTGTATGATCAGCCACGTGAACAGTGCATGCTCAGTCACGTGATCAGGGCCTGCTGAGCTGCGTGATTACTGTCTGCTCATCTGCTTGACAATTGCCAGCTGAGCTGCACGATTCCTGCCTGTCATCTGCTTGACAATTGCCAGCTGTGCTGCGTAATTCCTGCCTGCTCAGCTGCTTGATTATTGCCAGCTGAGCAGCATGATTTCTCAGAGCTGAGTTCCATGATTATTGCCTGCTGACTGTTTCCTGCCTACTCAGCTCTTTGTTCATTGCCTCCAGAGGCACATGATCAGTGTATGATACCAAACATGATCAGTGCATGATCAGTCACATGATCAGTGCATGATAAGCCACGTGATCAGTGCATGATCAGTCACGTGATCAGTGCATGATCAGTCATGTGATCAGTGCATGATAGCCACGTGATCAGTGCATGATCAGCCACGTGATCAGTGCATGATAGCCACGTGATCAGTGCATGATCAGTCACGTGATCAGTGCATGATAGCCACGTGATCAGTGCATGATCAGCCACGTGATCAGTGCATGATCAGTCACGTGATCAGTGCATGATAGCCACGTGATCAGTGCATGATCAGCCACGTGATCAGTGCATGATCAGCCACGTGATCAGTGCATGATAGCCACGTGATCAGTGCATGATCAGTCACGTGATCAGTGCATGATCAGTCACGTGATCAGTGCATGATCATTTACGTGATCAGTGCATGATCAGTCACGTGACCAGTATATGGTAGCTACGTGATCATTCCATGATCAGCCACGTGAGCAGTGCATGATAGCCACGTGATGTGTGCATGATCAGTTACGTGATCAGTGTATGATCAGCCACGTGATCAGTGCATGAGTGCCACGTGATCAGTGCATGATATGTCACGTGACAGGTGTGATCAGCCACGTGATCAGTGCATGATCAGCCACGTGATCAGTGCATGATAGCCACGTGATCAGTGCATGATCAGTTACGTGATCAGTGTATGATCAGCCACGTGATCAGTGCATGGTCAGACACGTGAACAGTGTATGATCAGCCACGTGATCAGTGCATGATATCCAAGTGATCAGTGCATGATCAGTCACGTGATCAGTGTATGATCAGCCACGTGAACAGTGCATGCTCAGTCACGTGATCTGGGCCTGCTGAGCTGCGTGATTACTGTCTGCTCATCTGCTTGACAATTGCCAGCTGAGCTGCACGATTCCTGCCTGTCATCTGCTTGACAATTGCCAGCTGTGCTGCGTAATTCCTGCCTGCTCAGCTGCTTGATTATTGCCAGCTGAGCAGCATGATTCCTCACACTGAGTTCCATGATTATTGCCTGCTGACTGTTTGATTCGTGCCTACTCAGCTCTTTGTTTATTGCCTCCAGAGGCACATGATCAGTGTATGATAGCAAACATGATCAGCGCATGATCAGTCACATGATCAGCGCCATTAAGTCACGTGATCACTACATGATAGTCATGTGATCAGTCCATGCTCAGTCACGGTATCAGTGCATGATCAGCCACGTGATCAGTGCATGATCTGTCACATGATTAGTGTATGATCATCCACGTGATCAGTGCATGGGCAGTCATGTGATCAGTGCATGATATAGACGTGATCAGTGCATGATCAGTCTCGTGATCAGTGCATGATAGCCACGTGATCAGTGCATGATCAGTCACCTGATGGGTGTATGATCATTCACGTGACCTGTACATGGTAGCTACATGATCATTGCATGATCAGCCACGTGAGTAGTGCATGATAGCCACGTGATCAGTGCATGATCAGTCACGTGATCAGTGCATGATCAGTCATGTGACCAGTACATGGTAGCTGCGTGATCATGGCATGATCAGCCACGTGAGCAGTGCATGATAGCCACGTGATCAGTGCATGATCAGACACGTGATCAGTGCATGATCAGTCACGTGATCAGTGCATGATCAGCCACGTGATCAGTGCATGATCAGGCACGTGATCAGTATGTCAGCCAAGTGATCAGTGCATGATAGCCACGTGATCAGTGCATGATCAGTCACGTGATCAGTGCATGATCAGTTACGTGATCAGTGCATGATCAGCCACGTGATCAGTGCATGATCAGCCACGTGATCAGTGCATGATCAATTACGTGATCAGTGCATGATCAGTCACGTGATCAGTGCATGGTAGCTACGTGATCATTGCATGATCAGCCACGTGATCAGTGCATGATAGCCACGTGATCAGTGCATGATAGCCACGTGATCAGTGCATGATCAGTCATGTGATACGTGTGTGATCAGCCACGTGATCAGTGCATGATATCCACGTGATCAGTGCATGACAGCCACGTGATCAGTGCATGATAGCCACGTGATCAGTGCATGATCAGTCACGTGATACATGTGTGATCAGCCACGTGATCAGTGCATGATGAGCCACGTGATCAGTGCAGGATCAATTACGTGATCAGTGCATGATCAGTCACGTGACCAGTACATGGTTGCTACGTGATCGTTGCATGATCAGCCACGTGAGCAGTGCATGATAGCCACGTGATCAGTGCATGATCAGTCACGTGATCAGTACATGATCAGTCACGTGAACAGTGCATGATCATTTACGTGATCAGTGCATGATCAGTCACGTGACCAGTATATGGTTGCTACGTGATCATTCCATGACGAGCCACGTGAGCAGTGCATGATAGCCACGTGATGTGTGCATGAGTTACGTGAGCAGAGTATGATCAGCCACGTGATCAGTGCATGAGTGCCACGTGATCAGTGCATGATATGTCACGTGACAGGTGTGTGATCAGCCACGTGAACAGTGCATGATCAGTCATGATAGCCACGTGATCAGCACGTGATCAGTGCATGATCAGCCACGTGATCAGTGCATGATCAGACACGTGATCAGTGTATGATCAGCCACGTGATCAGTGCATGCTCAGTCACGTGATCAGCTGCTGATTACTGTCTGCTCATCTGCTTGACAATTCAGCTGAGCTGCAGATTCATGCTGTCATCAGCTGCATTGCCATGAGCAGCTGTGATTCCAGCTGCATGACTCAGCTCATTGCCATGATCAGTGCATGATAGCCACGTGATCAGTGCATGATCAGTCACGTGATCAGTGTCATGATCAGTCACGTGACCATGATCACATGATCAGCATACGTGATCAGTGCATGATCAGCCACGTGATCAGTGCATGATCAGCCACGTGATCAGTGCATGATCAGTCACGTGATCAGTGCATGATCAGTCACGTGATCAGTGCATGATAGCTGCATGATCATGCATGATCAGCCACGTGATAGTGCATGATAGCCACGTGATCAGTGCATGATCAGTCACGTGATCAGTGCATGATCAGTCATGTGACCAGTACAGCTGCGTGATCATGTGCATGATCAGCCACGTGATCAGTGCATGATCAGTCACGTGATCAGTGCATGATCAGTCACGTGATCAGTGCATGATCAGCCACGTGATCATGTGCAGTCATGATCACGTGATCAGTGCATGATCAGTCACGTGATCAGTGCATGATCAGTCACGTGATCAGTGCATGATCAGCCACGTGATCAGTGCATGATCAGCCACGTGATCAGTGCATGATCACGTGATCAGTGCATGATGACACATGATAGCTACGTGATCAGTGCATGATCAGCCACGTGATCAGTGCATGATAGCCACGTGATCAGTGCATGATAGCCACGTGATCAGTGCATGATCAGTCATGTGATACGTGTGTGATCAGCCACGTGATCAGTGCATGATATCCACGTGATCAGTGCATGACAGCCACGTGATCAGTGCATGATAGCCACGTGATCAGTGCATGATCAGTCACGTGATACATGTGTGATCAGCCACGTGATCAGTGCATGATGAGCCACGTGATCAGTGCATGATCAATTACGTGATCAGTGCATGATCAGTCACGTGACCAGTACATGGTTGCTACGTGATCAGTGCATGATCAGCCACGTGAGCAGTGCATGATAGCCACGTGATCAGTGCATGATCAGTCACGTGATCAGTGCATGATCAGTCACGTGAACAGTGCATGATCATTTACGTGATCTGTGCATGATCAGTCACGTGACCAGTATATGGTAGCTACGTGATCATTCCATGACGAGCCACGTGAGCAGTGCATGATAGCCACGTGATGTGTGCATGATGAGTTACGTGAGCAGAGTATGATCAGCCACGTGATCAGTGCATGAGTGCCACGTGATCAGTGCATGATATGTCACGTGACAGGTGTGTGATCAGCCACGTGATCAGTGCATGTTCAGCCACGTGATCAGTGCATGATCAGTTACGTGAGCAGTGTATGATCAGCCACGTGATCAGTGCATGGTCAGACACGTGAACAGTGTATGATCAGCCACGTGATCAGTGCATGATATCCAAGTGATCAGTGCATGATCATCACGTGATCAGTGTATGATCAGCCACGTGAACAGTGCATGCTCAGTCACGTGATCAGGGCCTGCTGAGCTGCGTGATTACTGTCTGCTCATCTGCTTGACAATTGCCAGCTGAGCTGCACGATTCCTGCCTGTCATCTGCTTGACAATTGCCAGCTGTGCTGCGTAATTCCTGCCTGCTCAGCTGCTTGATTATTGCCAGCTGAGCAGCATGATTCCTCACAGCTGAGTTCCATGATTATTGCCTGCTGACTGTTTGATTCGTGCCTACTCAGCTCTTTGTTTATTGCCTCCAGAGGCACATGATCAGTGTATGATAGCAAACATGATCAGCGCATGATCAGTCACATGATCAGCGCCATTAAGTCACGTGATCAGTACATGATAGTCATGTGATCAGTCCATGCTCAGTCACGGTATCAGTGCATGATCAGCCACGTGATCAGTGCATGATCTGTCACATGATTAGTGTATGATCATCCACGTGATCAGTGCATGGGCAGTCATGTGATCAGTGCATGATATAGACGTGATCAGTGCATGATCAGTCACGTGATCAGTGCATGATAGCCACGTGATCAGTGCATGATCAGTCACGTGATCAGTGCATGATCAGTCACGTGACCAGTACATGGTAGCTACGTGATCATTGCATGATCAGCCACGTGAGCAGTGCATGATAGCCACGTGATCAGTGCATGATCAGTCACGTGATCAGTGCATGATCAGTCACGTGATCAGTGCATGATCAGCCACGTGATCAGTGCATGATCAGCCACGTGATCAGTGCATGATCAGCCACGTGATCAGTGCATGATAGCCACGTGATCAGTGCATGATCAGTCACGTGATCAGTGCATGATCAGTCACGTGATCAGTGCATGATCAGCCACGTGATCAGTGCATGATAGCCACGTGATCAGTGCATGATCAGTCACGTGATCAGTGCATGATCAGCCACGTGATCAGTGCATGATCAGCCACGTGATCAGTGCATGATCAGCCACGTGATCAGTGCATGATAGCCACGTGATCAGTGCATGATCAGTCACGTGATCAGTGCATGATCAGTCACGTGATCAGTGCATGATCAGCCAGTGCATGATGAGCCACGTGATCAGTGCATGATCAGTCACGTGATCAGTGCATGATCAGTCACGTGATCAGTGCATGATCAGCCACGTGATCAGTGCATGATCAGTCATGTGATCAGTGCATGATAGCCCGTGATCAGTGCATGATCAGTCCCGTGATCAGTGCATGATCAGCCACGTGATCAGTGCATGATAGCCACGTGATCAGTGCATGATCAGCCACGTGATCAGTGCATGATCAGCCACGTGATCAGTGCATGATCAGCCACGTGATCAGTGCATGATCATACGTGATCAGTGCATGATCAGTCACGTGATCAGTGCATGATAGCCACGTGATCAGTGCATGATCAGTCACGTGATCAGTGTATGATCAGCCACGTGAACAGTGCATGCTCAGTCACGTGATCAGGGCCTGCTGAGCTGCGTGATTACTGTCTGCTCATCTGCTTGACAATTGCCAGCTGAGCTGCACGATTCCTGCCTGTCATCTGCTTGACAATTGCCACCTGTGCTGCGTAATTCCTGCCTGCTCATCTGCTTGATTATTGCCAGCTGAGCAGCATGATTTCTCAGAGCTGAGTTCCATGATTATAGCCTGCTGACTGTTTCCTGCCTACTCAGCTCTATGTTCATTGCCTCCAGAGGCACATGATCAGTGTATGACACCAAACATGATCAGTGCATGATCAGTCACATGATCAGTGCATGATAAGCCACGTGATCAGTGCATGATCAGTCACGTGATCAGTGCATGATCAGTCATGTGATCAGTGCATGATAGCCACGTGATCAGTGCATGATCAGCCACGTGATCAGTGCATGATAGCCACGTGATCAGTGCATGATCAGTCACGTGATCAGTGCATGATAGCCACGTGATCAGTGCATGATCAGCCACGTGATCAGTGCATGATCAGTCACGTGATCAGTGCATGATCAGCCACGTGATCAGTGCATGATCAGCCACGTGATCAGTGCATGATCAGCCACGTGATCAGTGCATGATAGCCACGTGATCAGTGCATGATCAGTCACGTGATCAGTGCATGATCAGTCACGTGAACAGTGCATGATCATTTACGTGATCAGTGCATGATCAGTCACGTGACCAGTATATGGTAGCTACGTGATCATTCCATGATGAGCCACGTGAGCAGTGCATGATAGCCACGTGATGTGTGCATGATCAGTTACGTGAGCAGAGTATGATCAGCCACGTGATCAGTGCATGAGTGCCACGTGATCAGTGCATGATATGTCACGTGACAGGTGTGATCAGCCACGTGAACAGTGCATGTTCAGCCACGTGATCAGTGCATGATAGCCACGTGATCAGTGCATGATCAGTTACGTGAGCAGTGTATGATCAGCCACGTGATCAGTGCATGGTCAGACACGTGAACAGTGTATGATCAGCCACGTGATCAGTGCATGATATCCAAGTGATCAGTGCATGATCAATCACGTGATCAGTGTATGATCAGCCACGTGAACAGTGCATGCTCAGTCACGTGATCTGGGCCTGCTGAGCTGCGTGATTACTGTCTGCTCATCTGCTTGACAATTGCCAGCTGAGCTGCACGATTCCTGCCTGTCATCTGCTTGACAATTGCCAGCTGTGCTGCGTAATTCCTGCCTGCTCAGCTGCTTGATTATTGCCAGCTGAGCAGCATGATTCCTCACACTGAGTTCCATGATTATTGCCTGCTGACTGTTTGATTCGTGCCTACTCAGCTCTTTGTTTATTGCCTCCAGAGGCACATGATCAGTGTATGATAGCAAACATGATCAGCGCATGATCAGTCACATGATCAGCGCCATTAAGTCACGTGATCACTACATGATAGTCATGTGATCAGTCCATGCTCAGTCACGGTATCAGTGCATGATCAGCCACGTGATCAGTGCATGATCTGTCACATGATTAGTGTATGATCATCCACGTGATCAGTGCATGGGCAGTCATGTGATCAGTGCATGATATAGACGTGATCAGTGCATGATCAGTCTCGTGATCAGTGCATGATAGCCACGTGATCAGTGCATGATCAGTCACCTGATGGGTGTATGATCATTCACGTGACCTGTACATGGTAGCTACATGATCATTGCATGATCAGCCACGTGAGTAGTGCATGATAGCCACGTGATCAGTGCATGATCAGTCACGTGATCAGTGCATGATCAGTCATGTGACCAGTACATGGTAGCTGCGTGATCATGGCATGATCAGCCACGTGATCAGTGCATGATAGCCACGTGATCAGTGCATGATCAGTCACGTGATCAGTGCATGATCAGTCACGTGATCAGTGCATGATCAGTCACGTGATCAGTGCATGATCAGCCACGTGATCAGTGCATGATCAGCCACGTGATCAGTGCATGATCAGTCACGTGATCAGTGCATGATCAGTCACGTGACAGTGCATGATAGCTACGTGATCATTGCATGATCAGCCACGTGATCAGTGCATGATAGCCACGTGATCAGTGCATGATAGCCACGTGATCAGTGCATGATCAGTCATGTGATCGTGTGTGATCAGCCACGTGATCAGTGCATGATATCCACGTGATCAGTGCATGACAGCCACGTGATCAGTGCATGATAGCCACGTGATCAGTGCATGATCAGTCACGTGATCATGTGTGATCAGCCACGTGATCAGTGCATGATGAGCCACGTGATCAGTGCATGATCAATTACGTGATCAGTGCATGATCAGTCACGTGACCAGTACATGGTTGCTACGTGATCGTTGCATGATCAGCCACGTGAGCAGTGCATGATAGCCACGTGATCAGTGCATGATCAGTCACGTGATCAGTACATGATCAGTCACGTGAACAGTGCATGATCATTTACGTGATCAGTGCATGATCAGTCACGTGACCAGTATATGGTTGCTACGTGATCATTCCATGACGAGCCACGTGAGCAGTGCATGATAGCCACGTGATGTGTGCATGAGTTACGTGAGCAGAGTATGATCAGCCACGTGATCAGTGCATGAGTGCCACGTGATCAGTGCATGATATGTCACGTGACAGGTGTGTGATCAGCCACGTGATCAGTGCATGATCAGCCACGTGATCAGTGCATGATAGCCACGTGATCAGTGCATGATCAGTTACGTGATCAGTGCATGATCAGCCACGTGATCAGTGCATGATCAGACACGTGATCAGTGTATGATCAGCCACGTGAACAGTGCATGCTCAGTCACGTGATCTGGGCCTGCTGAGCTGCGTGATTACTGTCTGCTCATCTGCTTGACAATTGCCAGCTGAGCTGCACGATTCCTGCCTGTCATCTGCTTGACAATTGCCAGCTGTGCTGCGTAATTCCTGCCTGCTCAGCTGCTTGATTATTGCCAGCTGAGCAGCATGATTCCTCACACCTGAGTTCCATGATTATTGCCTGCTGACTGTTTGATTCGTGCCTACTCAGCTCTTTGTTTATTGCCTCCAGAGGCACATGATCAGTGTATGATAGCAAACATGATCAGCGCATGATCAGTCACATGATCAGCGCCATTAAGTCACGTGATCACTACATGATAGTCATGTGATCAGTCCATGCTCAGTCACGGTATCAGTGCATGATCAGCCACGTGATCAGTGCATGATCTGTCACATGATTAGTGTATGATCATCCACGTGATCAGTGCATGGGCAGTCATGTGATCAGTGCATGATATAGACGTGATCAGTGCATGATCAGTCTCGTGATCAGTGCATGATAGCCACGTGATCAGTGCATGATCAGTCACCTGATGGGTGTATGATCATTCACGTGACCTGTACATGGTAGCTACATGATCATTGCATGATCAGCCACGTGAGTAGTGCATGATAGCCACGTGATCACTGCATGATCAGTCACGTGATCAGTGCATGATCAGTCATGTGACCAGTACATGGTAGCTGCGTGATCATGGCATGATCAGCCACGTGAGCAGTGCATGATAGCCACGTGATCAGTGCATGATCAGTCACGTGATCAGTGCATGATCAGTCACGTGATCAGTGCATGATCAGCCACGTGATCAGTGCATGATCAGGCACGTGATCAGTGTATGATCAGCCACGTGATCAGTGCATGATAGCCACGTGATCAGTGCATGATCAGTCACGTGATCAGTGCATGATCAGTCACGTGATCAGTGCATGATCAGCCACGTGATCAGTGCATGATCAGCCACGTGATCAGTGCATGATCAATTACGTGATCAGTGCATGATCAGTCACGTGATCAGTGCATGATAGCTACGTGATCAGTGCATGATCAGCCACGTGATCAGTGCATGATAGCCACGTGATCAGTGCATGATAGCCACGTGATCAGTGCATGATCAGTCACGTGATCGTGTGTGATCAGCCACGTGATCAGTGCATGATATCCACGTGATCAGTGCATGACAGCCACGTGATCAGTGCATGATAGCCACGTGATCAGTGCATGATCAGTCACGTGATCATGTGTGATCAGCCACGTGATCAGTGCATGATCAGCCACGTGATCAGTGCATGATCAATTACGTGATCAGTGCATGATCAGTCACGTGACCAGTGCATGGTTGCTACGTGATCAGTGCATGATCAGCCACGTGATCAGTGCATGATAGCCACGTGATCAGTGCATGATCAGTCACGTGATCAGTGCATGATCAGTCACGTGATCAGTGCATGATCATTCACGTGATCAGTGCATGATCAGTCACGTGATCAGTGCATGGTAGCTACGTGATCATTGCATGACAGCCACGTGATCAGTGCATGATAGCCACGTGATCAGTGCATGATCAGTTACGTGATCAGTGTATGATCAGCCACGTGATCAGTGCATGAGTGCCACGTGATCAGTGCATGATAGTCACGTGACAGTGTGTGATCAGCCACGTGATCAGTGCATGATCAGCCACGTGATCAGTGCATGATAGCCACGTGATCAGTGCATGATCAGCCACGTGATCAGTGCATGATCAGTCACGTGATCAGTGCATGATCAGTCACGTGATCAGTGCATGATCAGCCACGTGATCAGTGCATGATCAGCCACGTGATCAGTGCATGATCAGCCACGTGATCAGTGCATGATCAGTCACGTGATCAGTGCATGATCAGCCACGTGATCAGTGCATGATCAGCCACGTGATCAGTGCATGATCAGCCACGTGATCAGTGCATGATCAGTCACGTGATCAGTGCATGATCATTCACGTGACCAGTACATGGTAGCTACATGATCATTGCATGATCAGCCACGTGATCAGTGCATGATAGCCACGTGATCAGTGCATGATCAGTCACGTGATCAGTGCATGATCAGTCACGTGATCAGTGCATGGTAGCTGCGTGATCAGTGCATGATCAGCCACGTGATCAGTGCATGATAGCCACGTGATCAGTGCATGATCAGCCACGTGATCAGTGCATGATCAGTCACGTGATCAGTGCATGATCAGCCACGTGATCAGTGCATGATCAGCCACGTGATCAGTGCATGATCAGCCACGTGATCAGTGCATGATCAGCCACGTGATCAGTGCATGATCAGTCACGTGATCAGTGCATGATCAGTCACGTGATCAGTGTATGATCAGCCACGTGAACAGTGCATGCTCAGTCACGTGATCAGGGCCTGCTGAGCTGCGTGATTACTGTCTGCTCATCTGCTTGACAATTGCCAGCTGAGCTGCACGATTCCTGCCTGTCATCTGCTTGACAATTGCCACCTGTGCTGCGTAATTCCTGCCTGCTCATCTGCTTGATTATTGCCAGCTGAGCAGCATGATTTCTCAGAGCTGAGTTCCATGATTATAGCCTGCTGACTGATTCCTGCCTACTCAGCTCTTTGTTCATTGCCTCCAGAGGCACATGATCAGTGTATGACACCAAACATGATCAGCATGATCAGTCACATGATCAGTGCATGATAAGCCACGTGATCAGTGCATGATCAGTTATGTGATCAGTGCATGATCAGTCACGTGATCAGTGCATGGTAGCTGCGTGATCATGCATGATCAGCCACGTGATCAGTGCATGATAGCCACGTGATCAGTGCATGATCAGTCACGTGATCAGTGCATGATCAGTCACGTGATCAGTGCATGATCAGTCACGTGATCAGTGCATGATCAGTCACGTGATCAGTGCATGATCAGTCACGTGACCAGTGCATGGTAGCTACGTGATCATTGCATGATCAGCCACGTGATCAGTGCATGATAGCCACGTGATCAGTGCATGATAGCCACGTGATCAGTGCATGATCAGTCACGTGATCAGTGTGTGATCAGCCACGTGATCAGTGCATGATAGCCACGTGATCAGTGCATGATAGCCACGTGATCAGTGCATGATCAGTCACGTGATCAGTGCATGATCAGTCACGTGATCAGTGTGTGATCAGCCACGTGATCAGTGCATGATCAGCCACGTGATCAGTGCATGATCAATCACGTGATCAGTGCATGATCAGTCACGTGATCAGTGCATGATAGCTACGTGATCAGTGCATGATCAGCCACGTGATCAGTGCATGATAGCCACGTGATCAGTGCATGATCAGCCACGTGATCAGTGCATGATCAGCCACGTGATCAGTGCATGATCAGTCACGTGATCATGTGTGATCAGCCACGTGATCAGTGCATGATCAGCCACGTGATCAGTGCATGATCAGTCACGTGATCAGTGCATGATCAGTCACGTGATCAGTGCATGGTAGCTACGTGATCAGTGCATGATCAGCCACGTGATCAGTGCATGATAGCCACGTGATCAGTGCATGATCAGTCACGTGATCAGTGCATGATCAGTCACGTGATCAGTGCATGATGCCACGTGATCAGTGCATGATCAGCCACGTGATCAGTGCATGATCAGTCACGTGATCAGTGCATGATCAGTCACGTGATCAGTGCATGATCAGCCACGTGATCAGTGCATGATGAGTCATGTGTCAGTGCATGATAGCACGTGATCAGTGCATGATCAGTCACGTGATCAGTGCATGATCAGCCACGTGATCAGTGCATGATAGCTACGTGATCAGTGCATGATCAGTCACATGATCAGTCACGTGACAGGCGTGTGATCAGCCACGTGATCAGTGCATGATCAGCCACGTGATCAGTGCATGATCAGTCACGTGATCAGTGCATGATCAGCCACGTGATCAGTGCATGATCAGTCACGTGATCAGTGCATGATCAGCCACGTGATCAGTGCATGATAGCCACGTGATCAGTGCATGATCAGTCACGTGATCAGTGCATGATCAGTCACGTGATCAGTGCATGATCAGCCACGTGATCAGTGCATGATCAGCCACGTGATCAGTGCATGATAGCCACGTGATCAGTGCATGATCAGCCACGTGATCAGTGCATGATCAGTCACGTGATCAGTGCATGATCAGCCACGTGATCAGTGCATGATCAGCCACGTGATCAGTGCATGATCAGTTACGTGATCAGTGCATGATCAGTCACGTGATCAGTACATGATAGCTACGTGATCAGTGCATGATCAGCCACGTGATCAGTGCATGATAGCCACGTGATCAGTGCATGATCAGTCACGTGATCAGTGCATGATCATCCACGTGATCAGTGCATGATCAGTCACGTGATCAGTGCATGATATAGACGTGATCAGTGCATGATCAGTCACGTGATCAGTGCATGATAGCCACGTGATCAGTGCATGATCAGTCACGTGATCAGTGCATGATCAGTCACGTGATCAGTACATGGTAGCTACGTGATCATTGCATGATCAGCCACGTGATCAGTGCATGATAGCCACGTGATCAGTGCATGATCAGTCACGTGATCAGTGCATGATCAGTCACGTGATCAGTGCATGGTAGCTGCGTGATCATGCATGATCAGCCACGTGATCAGTGCATGATAGCCACGTGATCAGTGCATGATCAGTCACGTGATCAGTGCATGATCAGTCACGTGATCAGTGCATGATCAGCCACGTGATCAGTGCATGATCAGTCACGTGATCAGTGCATGATCAGCCACGTGATCAGTGCATGATAGCCACGTGATCAGTGCATGATCAGTCACGTGATCAGTGCATGATCAGTCACGTGATCAGTGCATGATCAGCCACGTGATCAGTGCATGATCAGCCACGTGATCAGTGCATGATCAGCCACGTGATCAGTGCATGATCAGTCACGTGATCAGTGCATGATAGCTACGTGATCAGTGCATGATCAGCCACGTGATCAGTGCATGATAGCCACGTGATCAGTGCATGATCAGCCACGTGATCAGTGCATGATCAGTCACGTGATCAGTGCATGATAGCCACGTGATCAGTGCATGATCAGTCACGTGATCAGTGTGATCAGCCACGTGATCAGTGCATGATCAGTCACGTGATCAGTGCATGATCAGTCACGTGATCAGTGCATGATCATTACGTGATCAGTGCATGATCAGTCACGTGACCAGTATATGGTGCTACGTGATCATTGCATGACAGCCACGTGAGCAGTGCATGATAGCCACGTGATCAGTGCATGAGTTACGTGATCAGTGTATGATCAGCCACGTGATCAGTGCATGAGTGCCACGTGATCAGTGCATGATAGTCACGTGATCAGTGCATGATCAGCCACGTGATCAGTGCATGATCAGCCACGTGATCAGTGCATGATAGCCACGTGATCAGTGCATGATCAGTCACGTGATCAGTGCATGATCAGCCACGTGATCAGTGCATGATCAGTCACGTGATCAGTGTATGATCAGCCACGTGATCAGTGCATGATCAGTCATGTGATCAGTGCATGATATAGACGTGATCAGTGCATGATCAGTCACGTGATCAGTGCATGATAGCCACGTGATCAGTGCATGATCAGTCACCTGATCAGTGTATGATCATTCACGTGACCTGTACATGGTAGCTACATGATCATTGCATGATCAGCCACGTGATAGTGCATGATAGCCACGTGATCAGTGCATGATCAGTCACGTGATCAGTGCATGATCAGTCATGTGATCAGTACATGTAGCTGCGTGATCATGCATGATCAGCCACGTGATCAGTGCATGATAGCCACGTGATCAGTGCATGATCAGTCACGTGATCAGTGCATGATCAGTCACGTGATCAGTGCATGATCAGCCACGTGATCAGTGCATGATCAGGCACGTGATCAGTGCATGATCAGCCACGTGATCAGTGCATGATAGCCACGTGATCAGTGCATGATCAGTCACGTGATCAGTGCATGATCAGTCACGTGATCAGTGCATGATCAGCCACGTGATCAGTGCATGATCAGCCACGTGATCAGTGCATGATCAGTCACGTGATCAGTGCATGATAGCTACGTGATCAGTGCATGATCAGCCACGTGATCAGTGCATGATAGCCACGTGATCAGTGCATGATAGCCACGTGATCAGTGCATGATCAGTCATGTGATACGTGTGTGATCAGCCACGTGATCAGTGCATGATATCCACGTGATCAGTGCATGACAGCCACGTGATCAGTGCATGATAGCCACGTGATCAGTGCATGATCAGTCACGTGATACATGTGTGATCAGCCACGTGATCAGTGCATGATGAGCCACGTGATCAGTGCAGGATCAATTACGTGATCAGTGCATGATCAGTCACGTGACCAGTACATGGTTGCTACGTGATCGTTGCATGATCAGCCACGTGAGCAGAGCATGATAGCCACGTGATCAGTGCATGATCAGTCACGTGATCAGTACATGATCAGTCACGTGAACAGTGCATGATCATTTACGTGATCTGTGCATGATCAGTCACGTGACCAGTATATGGTAGCTACGTGATCATTCCATGACGAGCCACGTGAGCAGTGCATGATAGCCACGTGATGTGTGCATGAGTTACGTGAGCAGAGTATGATCAGCCACGTGATCAGTGCATGAGTGCCACGTGATCAGTGCATGATATGTCACGTGACAGGTGTGTGATCAGCCACGTGAACAGTGCATGTTCAGCCACGTGATCAGTGCATGATAGCCACGTGATCAGTGCATGATCAGTTACGTGAGCAGTGTATGATCAGCCACGTGATCAGTGCATGGTCAGACACGTGAACAGTGTATGATCAGCCACGTGATCAGTGCATGATATCCAAGTGATCAGTGCATGATCAATCACGTGATCAGTGTATGATCAGCCACGTGAACAGTGCATGCTCAGTCACGTGATCTGGGCCTGCTGAGCTGCGTGATTACTGTCTGCTCATCTGCTTGACAATTGCCAGCTGAGCTGCACGATTCCTGCCTGTCATCTGCTTGACAATTGCCAGCTGTGCTGCGTAATTCCTGCCTGCTCAGCTGCTTGATTATTGCCAGCTGAGCAGCATGATTCCTCACAGCTGAGTTCCATGATTATTGCCTGCTGACTGTTTGATTCGTGCCTACTCAGCTCTTTGTTTATTGCCTCCAGAGGCACATGATCAGTGTATGATAGCAAACATGATCAGCGCATGATCAGTCACATGATCAGCGCCATTAAGTCACGTGATCACTACATGATAGTCATGTGATCAGTCCATGCTCAGTCACGGTATCAGTGCATGATCAGCCACGTGATCAGTGCATGATCTGTCACATGATTAGTGTATGATCATCCACGTGATCAGTGCATGGGCAGTCATGTGATCAGTGCATGATATAGACGTGATCAGTGCATGATCAGTCTCGTGATCAGTGCATGATAGCCACGTGATCAGTGCATGATCAGTCACGTGACAGTACATGATAGCCACGTGATCATTGCATGATCAGCCACGTGATCAGTGCATGATAGCCACGTGATCAGTGCATGATCAGTCACGTGATCAGTGCATGATCAGTCACGTGATCAGTGCATGATCAGTCACGTGATCAGTGCATGATCAGTCACGTGATCAGTGCATGATAGCCACGTGATCAGTGCATGATCAGCCACGTGATCAGTGCATGATAGCCACGTGATCAGTGCATGATCAGTCACGTGATCAGTGCATGATCAGCCACGTGATCAGTGCATGATGCCACGTGATCAGTGCATGATCAGTCACGTGATCAGTGCATGATCAGCCACGTGATCAGTGCATGATCAGCCACGTGATCAGTGCATGATCAGCCACGTGATCAGTGCATGATCAGCCACGTGATCAGTGCATGATCAGTCACGTGATCAGTGCATGATCAGCCACGTGATCAGTGCATGATCAGTCACGTGATCAGTGCATGATCAGACGTGATCAGTGCATGATCAGTCACGTGATCAGTGCATGATCAGCCACGTGATCAGTGCATGATAGCCACGTGATCAGTGCATGATAGCCACGTGATCAGTGCATGATCAGTCACGTGATCAGTGCATGATCAGCCACGTGATCAGTGCATGATAGCCACTGATCAGTGCATGATCATCACGTGATCAGTGCATGATCAGCCACGTGATCAGTGCATGATCAGCCACGTGATCAGTGCATGATCAGTCACGTGATCAGTGCATGATCAGTCACGTGATCAGTGCATGATCAGTCACGTGATCAGTGCATGATCAGTCACGTGATCAGTGCATGATAGCCACGTGATCAGTGCATGATCAGTCACGTGATCAGTGCATGATCAGTCACGTGATCAGTGCATGATCAGCCACGTGATCAGTGCATGATCAGCCACGTGATCAGTGCATGATCAGCCACGTGATCAGTGCATGATCAGCCACGTGATCAGTGCATGATCAGTCACGTGATCAGTGCATGATCAGTCACGTGATCAGTGCATGATCATTTACGTGATCAGTGCATGATCAGTCACGTGACCAGTATATGGTAGCTACGTGATCATTGCATGACAGCCACGTGAGCAGTGCATGATAGCCACGTGATGTGTGCATGATCAGTTACGTGAGCAGTGTATGATCAGCCACGTGATCAGTGCATGAGTGCCACGTGATCAGTGCATGATATGTCACGTGACAGTGTGTGATCAGCCACGTGATCAGTGCATGATCAGCCACGTGATCAGTGCATGATAGCCACGTGATCAGTGCATGATCAGTTACGTGAGCAGTGTATGATCAGCCACGTGATCAGTGCATGGTCAGACACGTGAACAGTGTATGATCAGCCACGTGATCAGTGCATGATATCCAAGTGATCAGTGCATGATCAGTCACGTGATCAGTGTATGATCAGCCACGTGAACAGTGCATGCTCAGTCACGTGATCAGGGCCTGCTGAGCTGCGTGATTACTGTCTGCTCATCTGCTTGACAATTGCCAGCTGAGCTGCACGATTCCTGCCTGTCATCTGCTTGACAATTGCCAGCTGTGCTGCGTAATTCCTGCCTGCTCAGCTGCTTGATTATTGCCAGCTGAGCAGCATGATTCCTCACAGCTGAGTTCCATGATTATTGCCTGCTGACTGTTTGATTCGTGCCTACTCAGCTCTTTGTTTATTGCCTCCAGAGGCACATGATCAGTGTATGATAGCAAACATGATCAGCGCATGATCAGTCACATGATCAGCGCCATTAAGTCACGTGATCACTACATGATAGTCATGTGATCAGTCCATGCTCAGTCACGGTATCAGTGCATGATCAGCCACGTGATCAGTGCATGATCTGTCACATGATTAGTGTATGATCATCCACGTGATCAGTGCATGGGCAGTCATGTGATCAGTGCATGATATAGACGTGATCAGTGCATGATCAGTCACGTGATCAGTGCATGATAGCCACGTGATCAGTGCATGATCAGTCACCTGATGGGTGTATGATCATTCACGTGACCTGTACATGGTAGCTACATGATCATTGCATGATCAGCCACGTGAGTAGTGCATGATAGCCACGTGATCAGTGCATGATCAGTCACGTGATCAGTGCATGATCAGTCATGTGACCAGTACATGGTAGCTGCGTGATCATGCATGATCAGCCACGTGATCAGTGCATGATAGCCACGTGATCAGTGCATGATCAGTCACGTGATCAGTGCATGATCAGTCACGTGATCAGTGCATGATCAGTCACGTGATCAGTGCATGATAGCCACGTGATCAGTGCATGATCAGTCACGTGATCAGTGCATGATCAGTCACGTGATCAGTGCATGATCAGCCACGTGATCAGTGCATGATCAGCCACGTGATCAGTGCATGATCAGCCACGTGATCAGTGCATGATCAGTCACGTGATCAGTGCATGATAGTCACGTGATCAGTGCATGATCAGTCACGTGATCAGTGCATGATAGCCACGTGATCAGTGCATGATCAGCCACGTGATCAGTGCATGATAGCCACGTGATCAGTGCATGATCAGCCACGTGATCAGTGCATGATCAGTCACGTGATCAGTGTGTGATCAGCCACGTGATCAGTGCATGATCAGCCACGTGATCAGTGCATGATCAGTCACGTGATCAGTGCATGATCAGTCACGTGATCAGTGCATGATAGCTACGTGATCATTGCATGATCAGCCACGTGATCAGTGCATGATAGCCACGTGATCAGTGCATGATCAGCCACGTGATCAGTGCATGATCAGTCACGTGATCAGTGCATGATAGCTACGTGATCAGTGCATGATCAGCCACGTGATCAGTGCATGATAGCCACGTGATCAGTGCATGATATCCACGTGATCAGTGCATGATCAGCCACGTGATCAGTGCATGATAGCCACGTGATCAGTGCATGATCAGTCACGTGATACATGTGTGATCAGCCACGTGATCAGTGCATGATGAGCCACGTGATCAGTGCAGGATCAATTACGTGATCAGTGCATGATCAGTCACGTGACCAGTACATGGTTGCTACGTGATCGTTGCATGATCAGCCACGTGAGCAGTGCATGATAGCCACGTGATCAGTGCATGATCAGTCACGTGATCAGTACATGATCAGTCACGTGAACAGTGCATGATCATTTACGTGATCTGTGCATGATCAGTCACGTGCCAGTATATGGTAGCTACGTGATCATTCCATGACGAGCCACGTGAGCAGTGCATGATAGCCACGTGATGTGTGCATGAGTTACGTGAGCAGAGTATGATCAGCCACGTGATCAGTGCATGAGTGCCACGTGATCAGTGCATGATATGTCACGTGACAGGTGTGTGATCAGCCACGTGAACAGTGCATGTTCAGCCACGTGATCAGTGCATGATAGCCACGTGATCAGTGCATGATCAGTTACGTGAGCAGTGTATGATCAGCCACGTGATCAGTGCATGGTCAGACACGTGAACAGTGTATGATCAGCCACGTGATCAGTGCATGATATCCAAGTGATCAGTGCATGATCATCACGTGATCAGTGTATGATCAGCCACGTGAACAGTGCATGCTCAGTCACGTGATCAGGGCCTGCTGAGCTGCGTGATTACTGTCTGCTCATCTGCTTGACAATTGCCAGCTGAGCTGCACGATTCCTGCCTGTCATCTGCTTGACAATTGCCAGCTGTGCTGCGTAATTCCTGCCTGCTCAGCTGCTTGATTATTGCCAGCTGAGCAGCATGATTCCTCACCTGAGTTCCATGATTATTGCCTGCTGACTGTTTGATTCGTGCCTACTCAGCTCTTTGTTTATTGCCTCCAGAGGCACATGATCAGTGTATGATAGCAAACATGATCAGCGCATGATCAGTCACATGATCAGCGCCATTAAGTCACGTGATCACTACATGATAGTCATGTGATCAGTCCATGCTCAGTCACGGTATCAGTGCATGATCAGCCACGTGATCAGTGCATGATCTGTCACATGATTAGTGTATGATCATCCACGTGATCAGTGCATGGCAGTCATGTGATCAGTGCATGATATAGACGTGATCAGTGCATGATCAGTCACGTGATCAGTGCATGATCAGCCACGTGATCAGTGCATGATCAGCCACGTGATCAGTGCATGATCAGCCACGTGATCAGTGCATGATCAGTCACGTGATCAGTGCATGATCAGCCACGTGATCAGTGCATGATCAGCCACGTGATCAGTGCATGATCAGTCACGTGATCAGTGCATGATCAGTCACGTGACCAGTACATGGTAGCTACGTGATCATTGCATGATCAGCCACGTGATCAGTGCATGATAGCCACGTGATCAGTGCATGATCAGTCACGTGATCAGTGCATGATCAGTCACGTGATCAGTGCATGATCAGCCACGTGATCAGTGCATGATCAGCCACGTGATCAGTGCATGATAGCCACGTGATCAGTGCATGATCAGTCACGTGATCAGTGCATGATCAGTCACGTGATCAGTGCATGATCAGTCACGTGATCAGTGCATGATCAGTCACGTGATCAGTGCATGATCAGCCACGTGATCAGTGCATGATCAGCCACGTGATCAGTGCATGATCAGTCACGTGATCAGTGCATGATCAGTCACGTGATCAGTGCATGATCAGTCACGTGATCAGTGCATGATAGCTACGTGATCAGTGCATGATCAGCCACGTGATCAGTGCATGATAGCCACGTGATCAGTGCATGATCAGTCACGTGATCAGTGCATGATCAGTCACGTGATCAGTGCATGATAGCTGCGTGATCAGTGCATGATCAGCCACGTGATCAGTGCATGATAGCCACGTGATCAGTGCATGATCAGCCACGTGATCAGTGCATGATCAGTCACGTGATCAGTGCATGATCAGCCACGTGATCAGTGCATGATCAGCCACGTGATCAGTGCATGATCAGCCACGTGATCAGTGCATGATAGCCACGTGATCAGTGCATGATCAGTCACGTGATCAGTGCATGATCAGTCACGTGATCAGTGTATGATCAGCCACGTGATCAGTGCATGCTCAGTCACGTGATCAGTGCCTGCTGAGCTGCGTGATTAGTGTCTGCTCATCTGCTTGACAATTGCCAGCTGTGCTGCGTAATTCCTGCCTGCTCATCTGCTTGATTATTGCCAGCTGAGCAGCATGATTTCTCAGAGCTGAGTTCCATGATTATAGCCTGCTGACTGATTCCTGCCTACTCAGCTCTTTGTTCATTGCCTCCAGAGGCACATGATCAGTGTATGACACCAAACATGATCAGCACATGATCAGTCACATGATCAGTGCATGATAAGCCAGTGATCAGTGCATGATCAGTTATGTGATCAGTGCATGATCAGTCACGTGACAGTGCATGGTAGCTGCGTGATCAGTGCATGATCAGCCACGTGATCAGTGCATGATAGCCACGTGATCAGTGCATGATCAGTCACGTGATCAGTGCATGATCAGTCACGTGATCAGTGCATGATCAGTCACGTGATCAGTGCATGATCAGTCACGTGATCAGTGCATGATCAGTCACGTGACCAGTGCATGGTAGCTACGTGATCATTGCATGATCAGCCACGTGATCAGTGCATGATAGCCACGTGATCAGTGCATGATAGCCACGTGATCAGTGCATGATCAGTCACGTGATCAGTGTGTGATCAGCCACGTGATCAGTGCATGATAGCCACGTGATCAGTGCATGATAGCCACGTGATCAGTGCATGATAGTCACGTGATCAGTGCATGATCAGTCACGTGATCAGTGCATGATCAGCCACGTGATCAGTGCATGATCAGCCACGTGATCAGTGCATGATCAATCACGTGATCAGTGCATGATCAGTCACGTGATCAGTGCATGATAGCTACGTGATCAGTGCATGATCAGCCACGTGATCAGTGCATGATAGCCACGTGATCAGTGCATGATCAGCCACGTGATCAGTGCATGATCAGCCACGTGATCAGTGCATGATCAGTCACGTGATCATGTGTGATCAGCCACGTGATCAGTGCATGATCAGCCACGTGATCAGTGCATGATCAATTACGTGATCAGTGCATGATCAGTCACGTGATCAGTGCATGATAGCTACGTGATCAGTGCATGATCAGCCACGTGATCAGTGCATGATAGCCACGTGATCAGTGCATGATCAGTCACGTGATCAGTGCATGATCAGTCACGTGATCAGTGCATGGTAGCTACGTGATCAGTGCATGACAGCCACGTGATCAGTGCATGATAGCCACGTGATCAGTGCATGATCAGTCACGTGATCAGTGCATGATCAGCCACGTGATCAGTGCATGATGCCACGTGATCAGTGCATGATCAGTCACGTGATCAGTGTGTGATCAGCCACGTGATCAGTGCATGATCAGCCACGTGATCAGTGCATGATAGCCACGTGATCAGTGCATGATCAGTTACGTGATCAGTGCATGATCAGCCACGTGATCAGTGCATGATCAGACACGTGATCAGTGCATGATCAGCCACGTGATCAGTGCATGATAGCCACGTGATCAGTGCATGATCAGTCACGTGATCAGTGCATGATCAGTCACGTGATCAGTGCATGATCAGTCACGTGATCAGTGCATGATCAGCCACGTGATCAGTGCATGATAGCCACGTGATCAGTGCATGATCAGTCACGTGATCAGTGCATGATCAGCCACGTGATCAGTGCATGATCAGCCACGTGATCAGTGCATGATCAGCCACGTGATCAGTGCATGATCAGTCACGTGATCAGTGCATGATCAGTCACGTGATCAGTGCATGATAGCCACGTGATCAGTGCATGATCAGCCACGTGATCAGTGCATGATCAGCCACGTGATCAGTGCATGATCAGTCACGTGATCAGTGCATGATCAGTCACGTGACCAGTACATGGTAGCTACGTGATCAGTGCATGATCAGCCACGTGATCAGTGCATGATAGCCACGTGATCAGTGCATGATCAGTCACGTGATCAGTGCATGATCAGTCACGTGATCAGTGCATGGTAGCTGCGTGATCAGTGCATGATCAGCCACGTGATCAGTGCATGATAGCCACGTGATCAGTGCATGATCAGCCACGTGATCAGTGCATGATCAGTCACGTGATCAGTGCATGATCAGCCACGTGATCAGTGCATGATCAGTCACGTGATCAGTGCATGATCAGCCACGTGATCAGTGCATGATAGCCACGTGATCAGTGCATGATCAGTCACGTGATCAGTGCATGATCAGTCACGTGATCAGTGTATGATCAGCCACGTGAACAGTGCATGCTCAGTCACGTGATCAGGGCCTGCTGAGCTGCGTGATTACTGTCTGCTCATCTGCTTGACAATTGCCAGCTGAGCTGCACGATTCCTGCCTGTCATCTGCTTGACAATTGCCACCTGTGCTGCGTAATTCCTGCCTGCTCAGCTGCTTGATTATTGCCAGCTGAGCAGCATGATTTCTCAGAGCTGAGTTCCATGATTATTGCCTGCTGACTGATTCCTGCCTACTCAGCTCTTTGTTCATTGCCTCCAGAGGCACATGATCAGTGTATGACACCAAACATGATCAGCACATGATCAGTCACATGATCAGTGCATGATAAGCCACGTGATCAGTGCATGATCAGTCATGTGATCAGTGCATGATCAGTCATGTGATCAGTGCATGATAGCTGCGTGATCATGCATGATCAGCCACGTGATCAGTGCATGATAGCCACGTGATCAGTGCATGATCAGTCACGTGATCAGTGCATGATCAGTCACGTGATCAGTGCATGATCAGTCACGTGATCAGTGCATGATCAGCCACGTGATCAGTGCATGATCAGTCACGTGATCAGTGCATGATCAGCCACGTGATCAGTGCATGATATCCACGTGATCAGTGCATGATAGCCACGTGATCAGTGCATGATCAGTCACGTGATCAGTGCATGATCAGTCACGTGATACGTGTGTGATCAGCCACGTGATCAGTGCATGATGAGCCACGTGATCAGTGCATGATCAATTACGTGATCAGTGCATGATCAGTCACGTGATCAGTACATGATAGCTACGTGATCAGTGCATGATCAGCCACGTGATCAGTGCATGATAGCCACGTGATCAGTGCATGATCAGCCACGTGATCAGTGCATGATCAGCCACGTGATCAGTGCATGATCAGTCACGTGATCATGTGTGATCAGCCACGTGATCAGTGCATGATAGCCACGTGATCAGTGCATGATCAGTCACGTGATCAGTGTGATCAGCCACGTGATCAGTGCATGAGTGCCACGTGATCAGTGCATGATAGTCACGTGACAGTGTGTGATCAGCCACGTGATCAGTGCATGATCAGCCACGTGATCAGTGCATGATCAGTTACGTGAGCAGTGTATGATCAGCCACGTGATCAGTGCATGGTCAGACACGTGAACAGTGTATGATCAGCCACGTGATCAGTGCATGATATCCAAGTGATCAGTGCATGATCATCACGTGATCAGTGTATGATCAGCCACGTGAACAGTGCATGCTCAGTCACGTGATCAGGGCCTGCTGAGCTGCGTGATTACTGTCTGCTCATCTGCTTGACAATTGCCAGCTGAGCTGCACGATTCCTGCCTGTCATCTGCTTGACAATTGCCAGCTGTGCTGCGTAATTCCTGCCTGCTCAGCTGCTTGATTATTGCCAGCTGAGCAGCATGATTCCTCACAGCTGAGTTCCATGATTATTGCCTGCTGACTGTTTGATTCGTGCCTACTCAGCTCTTTGTTTATTGCCTCCAGAGGCACATGATCAGTGTATGATAGCAAACATGATCAGCGCATGATCAGTCACATGATCAGCGCCATTAAGTCACGTGATCACTACATGATAGTCATGTGATCAGTCCATGCTCAGTCACGGTATCAGTGCATGATCAGCCACGTGATCAGTGCATGATCAGCCACGTGATCAGTGCATGATAGCCATGTGATCAGTGCATGATCAGTCACGTGATCAGTGCATGATCAGTCACGTGATCAGTGCATGATCAGCCACGTGATCAGTGCATGATCAGTCACCTGATGGGTGTATGATCAGTCACGTGACCAGTACATGGTAGCTACGTGATCATTGCATGATCAGCCACGTGAGTAGTGCATGATAGCCACGTGATCAGTGCATGATCAGTCACGTGATCAGTGCATGATCAGTCATGTGATAGTGCATGATCAGGCACGTGATCAGTGCATGATCAGCCACGTGATCAGTGCATGATAGCCACGTGATCAGTGCATGATCAGTCACGTGATCAGTGCATGATCAGTCACGTGATCAGTGCATGATCAGCCACGTGATCAGTGCATGATCAGCCACGTGATCAGTGCATGATCAGCCACGTGATCAGTGCATGATCAGTCACGTGATCAGTGCATGATCAGTCACGTGATCAGTGCATGATAGCTACGTGATCAGTGCATGATCAGCCACGTGATCAGTGCATGATAGCCACGTGATCAGTGCATGATCAGTCACGTGATCAGTGCATGATCAGTCACGTGACCAGTGCATGGTAGCTGCGTGATCATGCATGATCAGCCACGTGATCAGTGCATGATAGCCACGTGATCAGTGCATGATCAGTCACGTGATCAGTGCATGATCAGTCACGTGATCAGTGCATGATCAGCCACGTGATCAGTGCATGATCAGGCACGTGATCAGTGCATGATCAGCCACGTGATCAGTGCATGATAGCCACGTGATCAGTGCATGATCAGTCACGTGATCAGTGCATGATCAGTCACGTGATCAGTGCATGATCAGCCACGTGATCAGTGCATGATCAGCCACGTGATCAGTGCATGATCAATTACGTGATCAGTGCATGATCAGTCACGTGACCAGTGCATGGTAGCTACGTGATCATTGCATGATCAGCCACGTGATCAGTGCATGATAGCCACGTGATCAGTGCATGATCAGCCACGTGATCAGTGCATGATCAGTCACGTGATCAGTGCATGATCAGTCACGTGATCAGTGCATGATCAGCCACGTGATCAGTGCATGTGGAGTCATGTGTCAGTGCATGATAGCCCGTGATCAGTGCATGATCAGTCCCGTGATCAGTGCATGATCAGCCACGTGATCAGTGCATGATAGCCACGTGATCAGTGCATGATCAGTCGCATGATCAGTCACGTGATCAGTGTGTGATCAGCCACGTGAACAGTGCATGCTCAGTCACGTGATCAGGGCCTGCTGAGCTGCGTGATTACTGTCTGCTCATCTGCTTGACAATTGCCAGCTGAGCTGCACGATTCCTGCCTGTCATCTGCTTGACAATTGCCAGCTGTGCTGCGTATTCCTGCCTGCTCAGCTGCTTGATTATTGCCAGCTGAGCAGCATGATTCCTCACAGCTGAGTTCCATGATTATAGCCTGCTGACTGATTCGTGCCTACTCAGCTCTTTGTTCATTGCCTCCAGAGGCACATGATCAGTGTATGATACCAAACATGATCAGCGCATGATCAGTCACATGATCAGTGCATGATAAGCCACGTGATCAGTGCATGATCAGTCATGTGATCAGTGCATGATCAGTCACGTGATCAGTGCATGGTAGCTGCGTGATCAGTGCATGATCAGCCACGTGATCAGTGCATGATAGCCACGTGATCAGTGCATGATCAGTCACGTGATCAGTGCATGATCAGTCACGTGATCAGTGCATGATCAGTTACGTGATCAGTGCATGATCAGTCACGTGATCAGTGCATGATAGCTACGTGATCAGTGCATGATCAGCCACGTGATCAGTGCATGATAGCCACGTGATCAGTGCATGATCAGCCACGTGATCAGTGCATGATCAGTCACGTGATCAGTGCATGATCAGCCACGTGATCAGTGCATGATAGCCACGTGATCAGTGCATGATAGCCACGTGATCAGTGCATGATCAGTCACGTGATCAGTGCATGATCAGTCACGTGATCAGTGCATGATCAGTCACGTGATCAGTGCATGATCAGCCACGTGATCAGTGCATGATCAGCCACGTGATCAGTGCATGATCAGTCACGTGATCAGTGCATGATCAGTCACGTGATCAGTGCATGATAGCTACGTGATCATTGCATGATCAGCCACGTGATCAGTGCATGATAGCCACGTGATCAGTGCATGATCAGCCACGTGATCAGTGCATGATCAGTCACGTGATCAGTGCATGATCAGCCACGTGATCAGTGCATGATCAGCCACGTGATCAGTGCATGATCAGTCACGTGATCAGTGCATGATCAGCCACGTGATCAGTGCATGATCAGCCACGTGATCAGTGCATGATCAATTACGTGATCAGTGCATGATCAGTCACGTGACCAGTGCATGGTAGCTCAGTGATCATTGCATGATCAGCCACGTGATCAGTGCATGATAGCCACGTGATCAGTGCATGATCAGCCACGTGATCAGTGCATGATCAGTCACGTGATCAGTGCATGATCAGTCACGTGATCAGTGCATGATCAGCCACGTGATCAGTGCATGTCAGTCATGTGTCAGTGCATGATAGCCCGTGATCAGTGCATGATCAGTCCCGTGATCAGTGCATGATCAGCCACGTGATCAGTGCATGATAGCCACGTGATCAGTGCATGATCAGTCACATGATCAGTCACGTGATAGTGTGTGATCAGCCACGTGAACAGTGCATGCTCAGTCACGTGATCAGGGCCTGCTGAGCTGCGTGATTACTGTCTGCTCATCTGCTTGACAATTGCCAGCTGAGCTGCACGATTCCTGCCTGTCATCTGCTTGACAATTGCCAGCTGTGCTGCGTAATTCCTGCCTGCTCAGCTGCTTGATTATTGCCAGCTGAGCAGCATGATTTCTCAGAGCTGAGTTCCATGATTATTGCCTGCTGACTGATTCGTGCCTACTCAGCTCTTTGTTCATTGCCTCCAGAGGCACATGATCAGTGTATGATACCAAACATGATCAGCGCATGATCAGTCACATGATCAGTGCATGATAAGCCACGTGATCAGTGCATGATCAGTCATGTGATCAGTGCATGATCAGTCACGTGATCAGTGCATGGTAGCTGCGTGATCAGTGCATGATCAGCCACGTGATCAGTGCATGATCAGTCACGTGATCAGTGCATGATCAGTCACGTGATCAGTGCATGATCAGCCACGTGATCAGTGCATGATATCCACGTGATCAGTGCATGATAGCCACGTGATCAGTGCATGATAGCCACGTGATCAGTGCATGATCAGTCACGTGATCGTGTGTGATCAGCCACGTGATCAGTGCATGATAGCCACGTGATCAGTGCATGATAGCCACGTGATCAGTGCATGATCAGTCACGTGATCAGTGCATGATCAGTCACGTGATCAGTGCATGATCAGCCACGTGATCAGTGCATGATCAGCCACGTGATCAGTGCATGATCAGTCACGTGATCAGTGCATGATCAGTCACGTGATCAGTGCATGATAGCTACGTGATCAGTGCATGATCAGCCACGTGATCAGTGCATGATAGCCACGTGATCAGTGCATGATCAGCCACGTGATCAGTGCATGATCAGTCACGTGATCAGTGCATGATCAGCCACGTGATCAGTGCATGATAGCCACGTGATCAGTGCATGATAGCCACGTGATCAGTGCATGATCAGTCACGTGATCAGTGCATGATCAGTCACGTGATCAGTGCATGATAGTTACATGATCAGTGCATGATCAGCCACGTGATCAGTGCATGATAGCCACGTGATCAGTGCATGATCAGTCACGTGATCAGTGCATGATCAGTCACGTGATCAGTGCATGATAGCTGCGTGATCATGCATGATCAGCCACGTGATCAGTGCATGATAGCCACGTGATCAGTGCATGATCAGTCACGTGATCAGTGCATGATCAGCCACGTGATCAGTGCATGATCAGCCACGTGATCAGTGCATGATCAGCCACGTGATCAGTGCATGATAGCCACGTGATCAGTGCATGATCAGTCACGTGATCAGTGCATGATCAGTCACGTGATCAGTGCATGATCAGCCACGTGATCAGTGCATGATAGCCACGTGATCAGTGCATGATCAGTCACGTGATCAGTGCATGATCAGCCACGTGATCAGTGCATGATCAGTCACGTGATCAGTGTATGATCATCCACGTGATCAGTGCATGATCAGTCACGTGATCAGTGCATGATATAGACGTGATCAGTGCATGATCAGTCACGTGATCAGTGCATGATAGCCACGTGATCAGTGCATGATCAGTCACGTGATCAGTGTATGATCATTCACGTGACCAGTACATGGTAGCTACATGATCATTGCATGATCAGCCACGTGATAGTGCATGATAGCCACGTGATCAGTGCATGATCAGTCACGTGATCAGTGCATGATCAGTCATGTGACCAGTACATGGTAGCTGCGTGATCATGCATGATCAGCCACGTGATCAGTGCATGATAGCCACGTGATCAGTGCATGATCAGTCACGTGATCAGTGCATGATCAGTCACGTGATCAGTGCATGATCAGCCACGTGATCAGTGCATGATCAGTCACGTGATCAGTGCATGATCAGCCACGTGATCAGTGCATGATAGCCACGTGATCAGTGCATGATCAGTCACGTGATCAGTGCATGATCAGTCACGTGATCAGTGCATGATCAGCCACGTGATCAGTGCATGATCAGCCACGTGATCAGTGCATGATCAGTTACGTGATCAGTGCATGATCAGTCACGTGATCAGTGCATGGTAGCTACGTGATCATTGCATGATCAGCCACGTGATCAGTGCATGATAGCCACGTGATCAGTGCATGATCAGTCACGTGATCAGTGCATGATCAGTCACGTGATCAGTGCATGATCAGTCACGTGATCAGTGCATGATAGCCACGTGATCAGTGCATGATCAGTCACGTGATCAGTGTGATCAGCCACGTGATCAGTGCATGATAGCCACGTGATCAGTGCATGATAGTCACGTGATCAGTGCATGATCAGTCACGTGATCAGTGTGTGATCAGCCACGTGATCAGTGCATGATCAGCCACGTGATCAGTGCATGATCAATTACGTGATCAGTGCATGATCAGTCACGTGACCAGTACATGGTTGCTACGTGATCGTTGCATGATCAGCCACGTGATCAGTGCATGATAGCCACGTGATCAGTGCATGATCAGTCACGTGATCAGTGCATGATCAGTCACGTGATCAGTGCATGATCATTTACGTGATCAGTGCATGATCAGTCACGTGATCAGTATATGTAGCTACGTGATCATTGCATGACAGCCACGTGATCAGTGCATGATAGCCACGTGATCAGTGCATGATCAGTCACGTGATCAGTGTATGATCAGCCACGTGATCAGTGCATGATGCCACGTGATCAGTGCATGATAGTCACGTGATCAGTGCATGATCAGCCACGTGATCAGTGCATGATCAGCCACGTGATCAGTGCATGATCAGCCACGTGATCAGTGCATGATCAGTCACGTGATCAGTGCATGATCAGCCACGTGATCAGTGCATGATCAGCCACGTGATCAGTGCATGATCAGTCACGTGATCAGTGCATGATCAGTCACGTGATCAGTGCATGATCAGCCACGTGATCAGTGCATGATCAGCCACGTGATCAGTGCATGATCAGCCACGTGATCAGTGCATGATAGCCACGTGATCAGTGCATGATCAGTCACGTGATCAGTGCATGATCAGCCACGTGATCAGTGCATGATCAGCCACGTGATCAGTGCATGATCAGCCACGTGATCAGTGCATGATCAGTCACGTGATCAGTGCATGATCAGCCACGTGATCAGTGCATGATAGCCACGTGATCAGTGCATGATCAGTCACGTGATCAGTGCATGATCAGTCACGTGATCAGTGCATGATCAGCCACGTGATCAGTGCATGATCAGCCACGTGATCAGTGCATGATCAGCCACGTGATCAGTGCATGATCAGTCACGTGATCAGTGCATGATCAGTCACGTGATCAGTGCATGATCTCCACGTGATCAGTGCATGATCAGTCACGTGATCAGTGCATGATCAGTCACGTGATCAGTGCATGATCAGCCACGTGATCAGTGCATGATCAGTCACGTGATCAGTGCATGATAGCCACGTGATCAGTGCATGATCAGCCACGTGATCAGTGCATGATAGCCACGTGATCAGTGCATGATCAGCCACGTGATCAGTGCATGATCAGCCACGTGATCAGTGCATGATAGCCACGTGATCAGTGCATGATCAGTCACGTGATCAGTGCATGATCAGCCACGTGATCAGTGCATGGTCAGACACGTGAACAGTGTATGATCAGCCACGTGATCAGTGCATGATATCCACGTGATCAGTGCATGATCAATCACGTGATCAGTGTATGATCAGCCACGTGAACAGTGCATGCTCAGTCACGTGATCAGGGCCTGCTGAGCTGCGTGATTACTGTCTGCTCATCTGCTTGACAATTGCCAGCTGAGCTGCACGATTCCTGCCTGTCATCTGCTTGACAATTGCCAGCTGTGCTGCGTAATTCCTGCCTGCTCAGCTGCTTGATTATTGCCAGCTGAGCAGCATGATTCCTCACAGCTGAGTTCCATGATTATTGCCTGCTGACTGTTTGATTCGTGCCTACTCAGCTCTTTGTTTATTGCCTCCAGAGGCACATGATCAGTGTATGATAGCAAACATGATCAGCGCATGATCAGTCACATGATCAGCGCCATTAAGTCACGTGATCACTACATGATAGTCATGTGATCAGTCCATGCTCAGTCACGGTATCAGTGCATGATCAGCCACGTGATCAGTGCATGATCTGTCACATGATTAGTGTATGATCATCCACGTGATCAGTGCATGGGCAGTCATGTGATCAGTGCATGATATAGACGTGATCAGTGCATGATCAGTCACGTGATCAGTGCATGATAGCCACGTGATCAGTGCATGATCAGTCACCTGATGGGTGTATGATCATTCACGTGACCTGTACATGGTAGCTACATGATCATTGCATGATCAGCCACGTGAGTAGTGCATGATAGCCACGTGATCAGTGCATGATCAGTCACGTGATCAGTGCATGATCAGCCATGTGATCAGTGCATGATCAGCCACGTGATCAGTGCATGATCAGCCACGTGATCAGTGCATGATCAGCCACGTGATCAGTGCATGATCAGTCACGTGATCAGTGCATGATCAGCCACGTGATCAGTGCATGATCAGTCACGTGATCAGTGCATGATCAGTCACGTGATCAGTGCATGATAGCCACGTGATCAGTGCATGATCAGTCACGTGATCAGTGCATGATCAGCCACGTGATCAGTGCATGATCAGCCACGTGATCAGTGCATGATCAGCCACGTGATCAGTGCATGATAGCCACGTGATCAGTGCATGATCAGTCACGTGATCAGTGCATGATCAGCCACGTGATCAGTGCATGATCAGCCACGTGATCAGTGCATGATCAGCCACGTGATCAGTGCATGATAGCCACGTGATCAGTGCATGATCAGTCACGTGATCAGTGCATGATCAGTCACGTGATCAGTGCATGATCAGCCACGTGATCAGTGCATGATCAGCCACGTGATCAGTGCATGATCAGTCACGTGATCAGTGCATGATCAGCTACGTGATCAGTGCATGATCAGCCACGTGATCAGTGCATGATAGCCACGTGATCAGTGCATGATCAGTCACGTGATCAGTGCATGATCAGTCACGTGATCAGTGCATGATCAGTTACGTGATCAGTGCATGATCAGTCACGTGATCAGTGCATGATAGCCACGTGATCAGTGCATGATCAGCCACGTGATCAGTGCATGATAGCCACGTGATCAGTGCATGATCAGTACGTGATCAGTGCATGATCAGCCACGTGATCAGTGCATGATCAGCCACGTGATCAGTGCATGATCAGCCACGTGATCAGTGCATGATACCACGTGATCAGTGCATGATCAGTCACGTGATCAGTGCATGATCAGCCACGTGATCAGTGCATGATCAGTCACGTGATCAGTGCATGATAGCCACGTGATCAGTGCATGATCAGTCACGTGATCAGTGCATGATCAGTCACGTGATCAGTGCATGATCAGCCACGTGATCAGTGCATGATCAGCCACGTGATCAGTGCATGATCAGCCACGTGATCAGTGCATGATCAGTCACGTGATCAGTGCATGATCAGTCACGTGATCAGTGCATGATAGCTACGTGATCAGTGCATGATCAGCCACGTGATCAGTGCATGATAGCCACGTGATCAGTGCATGATAGCCACGTGATCAGTGCATGATCAGTCACGTGATCAGTGTATGATCAGCCACGTGATCAGTGCATGATAGCCACGTGATCAGTGCATGATCAGCCACGTGATCAGTGCATGATAGCCACGTGATCAGTGCATGATCAGTCACGTGATCAGTGCATGATCAGCCACGTGATCAGTGCATGATCAGTCACGTGATCAGTGCATGATCAGTACGTGATCAGTGCATGATCAGTCACGTGATCAGTGCATGATCAGCCACGTGATCAGTGCATGATATCCACGTGATCAGTGCATGATAGCCACGTGATCAGTGCATGATCAGTCACGTGATCAGTGCATGATCAGTCACGTGATCGTGTGTGATCAGCCACGTGATCAGTGCATGATGAGCCACGTGATCAGTGCATGATCAATTACGTGATCAGTGCATGATCAGTCACGTGACCAGTACATGGTAGCTACGTGATCAGTGCATGATCAGCCACGTGATCAGTGCATGATAGCCACGTGATCAGTGCATGATCAGCCACGTGATCAGTGCATGATCAGCCACGTGATCAGTGCATGATCAGTCACGTGATCATGTGTGATCAGCCACGTGATCAGTGCATGATAGCCACGTGATCAGTGCATGATCAGTCACGTGATCAGTGTGATCAGCCACGTGATCAGTGCATGAGTGCCACGTGATCAGTGCATGATAGTCACGTGACAGTGTGTGATCAGCCACGTGATCAGTGCATGATCAGCCACGTGATCAGTGCATGATCAGTTACGTGAGCAGTGTATGATCAGCCACGTGATCAGTGCATGGTCAGACACGTGAACAGTGTATGATCAGCCACGTGATCAGTGCATGATATCCAAGTGATCAGTGCATGATCATCACGTGATCAGTGTATGATCAGCCACGTGAACAGTGCATGCTCAGTCACGTGATCAGGGCCTGCTGAGCTGCGTGATTACTGTCTGCTCATCTGCTTGACAATTGCCAGCTGAGCTGCACGATTCCTGCCTGTCATCTGCTTGACAATTGCCAGCTGTGCTGCGTAATTCCTGCCTGCTCAGCTGCTTGATTATTGCCAGCTGAGCAGCATGATTCCTCACAGCTGAGTTCCATGATTATTGCCTGCTGACTGTTTGATTCGTGCCTACTCAGCTCTTTGTTTATTGCCTCCAGAGGCACATGATCAGTGTATGATAGCAAACATGATCAGCGCATGATCAGTCACATGATCAGCGCCATTAAGTCACGTGATCACTACATGATAGTCATGTGATCAGTCCATGC
Organism: Bos javanicus; assembly: GCF_032452875.1. Taxonomy (NCBI): domain Eukaryota; kingdom Metazoa; phylum Chordata; class Mammalia; order Artiodactyla; family Bovidae; genus Bos; species Bos javanicus. The sequence goes on along the minus strand of NW_026893674.1, from coordinate 210,761 downwards.
TCAGTCACGGTATCAGTGCATGATCAGCCACGTGATCAGTGCATGATCAGCCACGTGATCAGTGCATGATAGCCATGTGATCAGTGCATGATCAGTCACGTGATCAGTGCATGATCAGTCACGTGATCAGTGCATGATCAGCCACGTGATCAGTGCATGATCAGTCACCTGATGGGTGTATGATCAGTCACGTGACCAGTACATGGTAGCTACGTGATCATTGCATGATCAGCCACGTGAGTAGTGCATGATAGCCACGTGATCAGTGCATGATCAGTCACGTGATCAGTGCATGATCAGTCATGTGATAGTGCATGATCAGGCACGTGATCAGTGCATGATCAGCCACGTGATCAGTGCATGATAGCCACGTGATCAGTGCATGATCAGTCACGTGATCAGTGCATGATCAGTCACGTGATCAGTGCATGATCAGCCACGTGATCAGTGCATGATCAGCCACGTGATCAGTGCATGATCAGTCACGTGATCAGTGCATGATCAGTCACGTGATCAGTGCATGATCAGTCACGTGATCAGTGCATGATAGCTACGTGATCAGTGCATGATCAGCCACGTGATCAGTGCATGATAGCCACGTGATCAGTGCATGATCAGTCACGTGATCAGTGCATGATCAGTCACGTGATCAGTACATGGTAGCTGCGTGATCATGCATGATCAGCCACGTGATCAGTGCATGATAGCCACGTGATCAGTGCATGATCAGTCACGTGATCAGTGCATGATCAGTCACGTGATCAGTGCATGATCAGCCACGTGATCAGTGCATGATCAGCCACGTGATCAGTGCATGATCAGCCACGTGATCAGTGCATGATAGCCACGTGATCAGTGCATGATCAGTCACGTGATCAGTGCATGATCAGTCACGTGATCAGTGCATGATCAGCCACGTGATCAGTGCATGATCAGCCACGTGATCAGTGCATGATCAATTACGTGATCAGTGCATGATCAGTCACGTGACCAGTACATGGTAGCTACGTGATCATTGCATGATCAGCCACGTGATCAGTGCATGATAGCCACGTGATCAGTGCATGATCAGCCACGTGATCAGTGCATGATCAGTCACGTGATCAGTGCATGATCAGTCACGTGATCAGTGCATGATCAGCCACGTGATCAGTGCATGTGGAGTCATGTGTCAGTGCATGATAGCCCGTGATCAGTGCATGATCAGTCCCGTGATCAGTGTATGATCAGCCACGTGATCAGTGCATGATAGCCACGTGATCAGTGCATGATCAGTCGCATGATCAGTCACGTGATCAGTGTGTGATCAGCCACGTGAACAGTGCATGCTCAGTCACGTGATCAGGGCCTGCTGAGCTGCGTGATTACTGTCTGCTCATCTGCTTGACAATTGCCAGCTGAGCTGCACGATTCCTGCCTGTCATCTGCTTGACAATTGCCAGCTGTGCTGCGTATTCCTGCCTGCTCAGCTGCTTGATTATTGCCAGCTGAGCAGCATGATTTCTCACAGCTGAGTTCCATGATTATTGCCTGCTGACTGATTCCTGCCTACTCAGCTCTTTGTTTATTGCCTCCAGAGGCACATGATCAGTGTATGATAGCAAACATGATCAGCTCATGATCAGTCACATGATCAGTGCATGATAAGCCACGTGATCAGTGCATGATCAGTCATGTGATCAGTGCATGATCAGTCACGTGATCAGTGCATGGTAGCTGCGTGATCAGTGCATGATCAGCCACGTGATCAGTGCATGATAGCCACGTGATCAGTGCATGATCAGTCACGTGATCAGTGCATGATCAGTCACGTGATCAGTGCATGATCAGTCACGTGATCAGTGCATGATCAGTCACGTGATCAGTGCATGATAGCTACGTGATCAGTGCATGATCAGCCACGTGATCAGTGCATGATAGCCACGTGATCAGTGCATGATCAGCCACGTGATCAGTGCATGATCAGTCACGTGATCGTGCATGATCAGCCACGTGATCAGTGCATGATCATCCACGTGATCAGTGCATGATAGCCACGTGATCAGTGCATGATCAGTCACGTGATCAGTGCATGATCAGTCACGTGATCAGTGCATGATCAGTCACGTGATCAGTGCATGATCAGCCACGTGATCAGTGCATGATCAGCCACGTGATCAGTGCATGATCAGTCACGTGATCAGTGCATGATCAGTCACGTGATCAGTGCATGATAGCCACGTGATCATGCATGATCAGCCACGTGATCAGTGCATGATAGCCACGTGATCAGTGCATGATCAGCCACGTGATCAGTGCATGATCAGTCACGTGATCAGTGCATGATCAGCCACGTGATCAGTGCATGATCAGCCACGTGATCAGTGCATGATCAGTCACGTGATCAGTGCATGATCAGCCACGTGATCAGTGCATGATCAGCCACGTGATCAGTGCATGATCAGTTACGTGATCAGTGCATGATCAGTCACGTGACCAGTGCATGGTAGCTCACGTGATCATTGCATGATCAGCCACGTGATCAGTGCATGATAGCCACGTGATCAGTGCATGATCAGCCACGTGATCAGTGCATGATCAGTCACGTGATCAGTGCATGATCAGTCACGTGATCAGTGCATGATCAGCCACGTGATCAGTGCATGTCAGTCATGTAGTCAGTGCATGATAGCCCGTGATCAGTGCATGATCAGTCCCGTGATCAGTGCATGATCAGCCACGTGATCAGTGCATGATAGCCACGTGATCAGTGCATGATCAGTCACATGATCAGTCACGTGATAGTGTGTGATCAGCCACGTGAACAGTGCATGCTCAGTCACGTGATCAGGGCCTGCTGAGCTGCGTGATTACTGTCTGCTCATCTGCTTGACAATTGCCAGCTGAGCTGCACGATTCCTGCCTGTCATCTGCTTGACAATTGCCAGCTGTGCTGCGTAATTCCTGCCTGCTCAGCTGCTTGATTATTGCCAGCTGAGCAGCATGATTTCTCACAGCTGAGTTCCATGATTATAGCCTGCTGACTGATTCCTGCCTACTCAGCTCTTTGTTCATTGCCTCCAGAGGCACATGATCAGTGTATGACACCAAACATGATCAGCACATGATCAGTCACATGATCAGTGCATGATAAGCCACGTGATCAGTGCATGATCAGTTATGTGATCAGTGCATGATCAGTCATGTGATCAGTGCATGGTAGCTGCGTGATCAGTGCATGATCAGCCACGTGATCAGTGCATGATCAGTCACGTGATCAGTGCATGATCAGTCACGTGATCAGTGCATGATCAGCCACGTGATCAGTGCATGATATCCACGTGATCAGTGCATGATAGCCACGTGATCAGTGCATGATAGCCACGTGATCAGTGCATGATCAGTCACGTGATCGTGTGTGATCAGCCACGTGATCAGTGCATGATAGCCACGTGATCAGTGCATGATAGCCACGTGATCAGTGCATGATCAGTCACGTGATCAGTGCATGATCAGTCACGTGATCAGTGTGTGATCAGCCACGTGATCAGTGCATGATCAGCCACGTGATCAGTGCATGATCAATTACGTGATCAGTGCATGATCAGTCACGTGATCAGTGCATGATAGCTACGTGATCAGTGCATGATCAGCCACGTGATCAGTGCATGATAGCCACGTGATCAGTGCATGATCAGCCACGTGATCAGTGCATGATCAGTCACGTGATCAGTGCATGATCAGCCACGTGATCAGTGCATGATCAGCCACGTGATCAGTGCATGATAGCCACGTGATCAGTGCATGATCAGTCACGTGATCAGTGCATGATCAGTCACGTGATCAGTGCATGGTAGTTACATGATCAGTGCATGATCAGCCACGTGATCAGTGCATGATAGCCACGTGATCAGTGCATGATCAGTCACGTGATCAGTGCATGATCAGTCACGTGATCAGTGCATGATAGCTGCGTGATCATGCATGATCAGCCACGTGATCAGTGCATGATAGCCACGTGATCAGTGCATGATCAGTCACGTGATCAGTGCATGATCAGCCACGTGATCAGTGCATGATCAGCCACGTGATCAGTGCATGATCAGCCACGTGATCAGTGCATGATAGCCACGTGATCAGTGCATGATCAGTCACGTGATCAGTGCATGATCAGTCACGTGATCAGTGCATGATCAGCCACGTGATCAGTGCATGATAGCCACGTGATCAGTGCATGATCAGTCACGTGATCAGTGCATGATCAGCCACGTGATCAGTGCATGATCAGTCACGTGATCAGTGTATGATCATCCACGTGATCAGTGCATGATCAGTCATGTGATCAGTGCATGATATAGACGTGATCAGTGCATGATCAGTCACGTGATCAGTGCATGATAGCCACGTGATCAGTGCATGATCAGTCACCTGATCAGTGTATGATCATTCACGTGACCAGTACATGGTAGCTACATGATCATTGCATGATCAGCCACGTGATAGTGCATGATAGCCACGTGATCAGTGCATGATCAGTCACGTGATCAGTGCATGATCAGTCATGTGACCAGTACATGGTAGCTGCGTGATCATGCATGATCAGCCACGTGATCAGTGCATGATAGCCACGTGATCAGTGCATGATCAGTCACGTGATCAGTGCATGATCAGTCACGTGATCAGTGCATGATCAGCCACGTGATCAGTGCATGATCAGTCACGTGATCAGTGCATGATCAGCCACGTGATCAGTGCATGATAGCCACGTGATCAGTGCATGATCAGTCACGTGATCAGTGCATGATCAGTCACGTGATCAGTGCATGATCAGCCACGTGATCAGTGCATGATCAGCCACGTGATCAGTGCATGATCAGTTACGTGATCAGTGCATGATCAGTCACGTGATCAGTGCATGGTAGCTACGTGATCATTGCATGATCAGCCACGTGATCAGTGCATGATAGCCACGTGATCAGTGCATGATCAGTCACGTGATCAGTGCATGATCAGTCACGTGATCAGTGCATGATCAGTCACGTGATCAGTGCATGATAGCCACGTGATCAGTGCATGATCAGTCACGTGATCAGTGTGATCAGCCACGTGATCAGTGCATGATAGCCACGTGATCAGTGCATGATAGTCACGTGATCAGTGCATGATCAGTCACGTGATCAGTGTGTGATCAGCCACGTGATCAGTGCATGATCAGCCACGTGATCAGTGCATGATCAATTACGTGATCAGTGCATGATCAGTCACGTGACCAGTGCATGGTTGCTACGTGATCAGTGCATGATCAGCCACGTGATCAGTGCATGATAGCCACGTGATCAGTGCATGATCAGTCACGTGATCAGTGCATGATCAGTCACGTGATCAGTGCATGATCATTTACGTGATCAGTGCATGATCAGTCACGTGATCAGTGCATGGTAGCTACGTGATCATTGCATGACAGTCACGTGATCAGTGCATGATAGCCACGTGATCAGTGCATGATCAGTCACGTGATCAGTATGATCAGCCACGTGATCAGTGCATGATGCCACGTGATCAGTGCATGATAGTCACGTGACAGTGCATGATCAGCCACGTGATCAGTGCATGATCAGCCACGTGATCAGTGCATGATCAGCCACGTGATCAGTGCATGATCAGTCACGTGATCAGTGCATGATCAGCCACGTGATCAGTGCATGATCAGCCACGTGATCAGTGCATGATCAGTCACGTGATCAGTGCATGATCAGTCACGTGATCAGTGCATGATCAGCCACGTGATCAGTGCATGATCAGCCACGTGATCAGTGCATGATCAGCCACGTGATCAGTGCATGATAGCCACGTGATCAGTGCATGATCAGTCACGTGATCAGTGCATGATCAGCCACGTGATCAGTGCATGATCAGCCACGTGATCAGTGCATGATCAGCCACGTGATCAGTGCATGATCAGTCACGTGATCAGTGCATGATCAGCCACGTGATCAGTGCATGATAGCCACGTGATCAGTGCATGATCAGTCACGTGATCAGTGCATGATCAGTCACGTGATCAGTGCATGATCAGCCACGTGATCAGTGCATGATCAGCCACGTGATCAGTGCATGATCAGCCACGTGATCAGTGCATGATCAGTCACGTGATCAGTGCATGATCAGCCACGTGATCAGTGCATGATAGCCACGTGATCAGTGCATGATCAGTCACGTGATCAGTGCATGATCAGTCACGTGATCAGTGCATGATCAGCCACGTGATCAGTGCATGATCAGTCACGTGATCAGTGCATGATAGCCACGTGATCAGTGCATGATCAGCCACGTGATCAGTGCATGATAGCCACGTGATCAGTGCATGATCAGCCACGTGATCAGTGCATGATCAGCCACGTGATCAGTGCATGATAGCCACGTGATCAGTGCATGATCAGTCACGTGATCAGTGCATGATCAGCCACGTGATCAGTGCATGGTCAGACACGTGAACAGTGTATGATCAGCCACGTGATCAGTGCATGATATCCACGTGATCAGTGCATGATCAATCACGTGATCAGTGTATGATCAGCCACGTGAACAGTGCATGCTCAGTCACGTGATCAGGGCCTGCTGAGCTGCGTGATTACTGTCTGCTCATCTGCTTGACAATTGCCAGCTGAGCTGCACGATTCCTGCCTGTCATCTGCTTGACAATTGCCAGCTGTGCTGCGTAATTCCTGCCTGCTCAGCTGCTTGATTATTGCCAGCTGAGCAGCATGATTCCTCACAGCTGAGTTCCATGATTATTGCCTGCTGACTGTTTGATTCGTGCCTACTCAGCTCTTTGTTTATTGCCTCCAGAGGCACATGATCAGTGTATGATAGCAAACATGATCAGCGCATGATCAGTCACATGATCAGCGCCATTAAGTCACGTGATCACTACATGATAGTCATGTGATCAGTCCATGCTCAGTCACGGTATCAGTGCATGATCAGCCACGTGATCAGTGCATGATCTGTCACATGATTAGTGTATGATCATCCACGTGATCAGTGCATGGGCAGTCATGTGATCAGTGCATGATATAGACGTGATCAGTGCATGATCAGTCACGTGATCAGTGCATGATAGCCACGTGATCAGTGCATGATCAGTCACCTGATGGGTGTATGATCATTCACGTGACCTGTACATGGTAGCTACATGATCATTGCATGATCAGCCACGTGAGTAGTGCATGATAGCCACGTGATCAGTGCATGATCAGTCACGTGATCAGTGCATGATCAGCCATGTGATCAGTGCATGATCAGCCACGTGATCAGTGCATGATCAGCCACGTGATCAGTGCATGATCAGCCACGTGATCAGTGCATGATCAGTCACGTGATCAGTGCATGATCAGCCACGTGATCAGTGCATGATCAGTCACGTGATCAGTGCATGATCAGCCACGTGATCAGTGCATGATAGCCACGTGATCAGTGCATGATCAGTCACGTGATCAGTGCATGATCAGCCACGTGATCAGTGCATGATCAGCCACGTGATCAGTGCATGATCAGCCACGTGATCAGTGCATGATAGCCACGTGATCAGTGCATGATCAGTCACGTGATCAGTGCATGATCAGCCACGTGATCAGTGCATGATCAGCCACGTGATCAGTGCATGATCAGCCACGTGATCAGTGCATGATAGCCACGTGATCAGTGCATGATCAGTCACGTGATCAGTGCATGATCAGTCACGTGATCAGTGCATGATCAGCCACGTGATCAGTGCATGATCAGTCACGTGATCAGTGCATGATCAGTCACGTGATCAGTGCATGATCAGCTACGTGATCAGTGCATGATCAGCCACGTGATCAGTGCATGATAGCCACGTGATCAGTGCATGATCAGTCACGTGATCAGTGCATGATCAGTCACGTGATCAGTGCATGATCAGTCACGTGATCAGTGCATGATCAGTCACGTGATCAGTGCATGATAGCTACGTGATCAGTGCATGATCAGCCACGTGATCAGTGCATGATAGCCACGTGATCAGTGCATGATCAGTACGTGATCAGTGCATGATCAGCCACGTGATCAGTGCATGATCAGCCACGTGATCAGTGCATGATCAGCCACGTGATCAGTGCATGATACCACGTGATCAGTGCATGATCAGTCACGTGATCAGTGCATGATCAGCCACGTGATCAGTGCATGATCAGTCACGTGATCAGTGCATGATAGCCACGTGATCAGTGCATGATCAGTCACGTGATCAGTGCATGATCAGTCACGTGATCAGTGCATGATCAGCCACGTGATCAGTGCATGATAGCCACGTGATCAGTGCATGATCAGCCACGTGATCAGTGCATGATCAGTCACGTGATCAGTGCATGATCAGTCACGTGATCAGTGCATGATAGCTACGTGATCAGTGCATGATCAGCCACGTGATCAGTGCATGATAGCCACGTGATCAGTGCATGATAGCCACGTGATCAGTGCATGATCAGTCACGTGATCAGTGCATGATCAGCCACGTGATCAGTGCATGATAGCCACGTGATCAGTGCATGATCAGCCACGTGATCAGTGCATGATAGCCACGTGATCAGTGCATGATCAGTCACGTGATCAGTGCATGATCAGCCACGTGATCAGTGCATGATCAGCCACGTGATCAGTGCATGATCAGTACGTGATCAGTGCATGATCAGTCACGTGATCAGTGCATGGTAGCTACGTGATCAGTGCATGATCAGCCACGTGATCAGTGCATGATAGCCACGTGATCAGTGCATGATCAGTCACGTGATCAGTGCATGATCAGTCACGTGATCAGTGCATGATCAGTCACGTGATCAGTGCATGATCAGCCACGTGATCAGTGCATGATAGCCACGTGATCAGTGCATGATCAGCCACGTGATCAGTGCATGATCAGTCACGTGATCAGTGCATGATCATTTACGTGATCAGTGCATGATCAGTCACGTGATCAGTATATGGTAGCTACGTGATCATGCATGACAGCCACGTGATCAGTGCATGATAGCCACGTGATCAGTGCATGATCAGTTACGTGATCAGTGCATGATCAGCCACGTGATCAGTGCATGATGCCACGTGATCAGTGCATGATAGTCACGTGACAGTGTGTGATCAGCCACGTGATCAGTGCATGATCAGCCACGTGATCAGTGCATGATAGCCACGTGATCAGTGCATGATCAGTCACGTGATCAGTGTATGATCAGCCACGTGATCAGTGCATGATCAGACACGTGATCAGTGCATGATCAGCCACGTGATCAGTGCATGATCAGTCACGTGATCAGTGCATGATCAGCCACGTGATCAGTGCATGCTCAGTCACGTGATCAGTGCCTGCTCAGCTGCGTGATTCCTGTCTGCTCATCTGCTTGATTATTGCCAGCTGAGCAGCATGATTCCTCACACCTGAGTTCCATGATTATTGCCTGCTGACTGTTTGATTCGTGCCTACTCAGCTCTTTGTTTATTGCCTCCAGAGGCACATGATCAGTGTATGATAGCAAACATGATCAGTGCATGATCAGTCACATGATCAGTGCCATTAAGTCACGTGATCACTACATGATAGTCATGTGATCAGTCCATGCTCAGTCACGGTATCAGTGCATGATCAGCCACGTGATCAGTGCATGATCAGCCACGTGATCAGTGCATGATCAGCCACGTGATCAGTGCATGATCAGTCACGTGATCAGTGCATGATCAGGCACGTGATCAGTGCATGATCAGCCACGTGATCAGTGCATGATAGCCACGTGATCAGTGCATGATCAGTCACCTGATGGGTGTATGATCAGTCACGTGACCAGTACATGGTAGCTACATGATCATTGCATGATCAGCCACGTGAGTAGTGCATGATAGCCACGTGATCAGTGCATGATCAGTCACGTGATCAGTGCATGATCAGTCATGTGATCAGTGCATGATCAGTCACGTGATCAGTGCATGATCAGCCACGTGATCAGTGCATGATAGCCACGTGATCAGTGCATGATCAGTCACGTGATCAGTGCATGATCAGTCACGTGATCAGTGCATGATCAGCCACGTGATCAGTGCATGATCAGCCACGTGATCAGTGCATGATCAGTTACGTGATCAGTGCATGATCAGTCACGTGATCAGTGCATGATAGCTACGTGATCAGTGCATGATCAGCCACGTGATCAGTGCATGATAGCCACGTGATCAGTGCATGATCAGTCACGTGATCAGTGCATGATCAGTCACGTGATCAGTGCATGATCAGTCACGTGATCAGTGCATGATCAGTCACGTGATCAGTGCATGATCATCCACGTGATCAGTGCATGATCAGTCACGTGATCAGTGCATGATAGACGTGATCAGTGCATGATCAGTCACGTGATCAGTGCATGATCAGCCACGTGATCAGTGCATGATAGCCACGTGATCAGTGCATGATAGCCAGTGATCAGTGCATGATCAGTCACGTGATCAGTGCATGATCAGCCACGTGATCAGTGCATGATCAGCCACGTGATCAGTGCATGATCAGTCACGTGATCAGTGCATGATCAGTCACGTGATCAGTACATGATCAGTCACGTGAACAGTGCATGATCATTTACGTGATCTGTGCATGATCAGTCACGTGACCAGTATATGGTAGCTACGTGATCATTCCATGATCAGCCACGTGAGCAGTGCATGATAGCCACGTGATGTGTGCATGATCAGTTACGTGAGCAGAGTATGATCAGCCACGTGATCAGTGCATGAGTGCCACGTGATCAGTGCATGATATGTCACGTGACAGGTGTGTGATCAGCCACGTGATCAGTGCATGATCAGCCACGTGATCAGTGCATGATAGCCACGTGATCAGTGCATGATCAGACACGTGAACAGTGTATGATCAGCCACGTGATCAGTGCATGATATCCAAGTGATCAGTGCATGATCAATCACGTGATCAGTGTATGATCAGCCACGTGAACAGTGCATGCTCAGTCACGTGATCAGGGCCTGCTGAGCTGCGTGATTACTGTCTGCTCATCTGCTTGACAATTGCCAGCTGAGCTGCACGATTCCTGCCTGTCATCTGCTTGACAATTGCCAGCTGTGCTGCGTAATTCCTGCCTGCTCAGCTGCTTGATTATTGCCAGCTGAGCAGCATGATTCCTCACAGCTGAGTTCCATGATTATTGCCTGCTGACTGTTTGATTCGTGCCTACTCAGCTCTTTGTTTATTGCCTCCAGAGGCACATGATCAGTGTATGATAGCAAACATGATCAGCGCATGATCAGTCACATGATCAGCGCCATTAAGTCACGTGATCACTACATGATAGTCATGTGATCAGTCCATGCTCAGTCACGGTATCAGTGCATGATCAGCCACGTGATCAGTGCATGATCAGTCACGTGATCAGTGCATGATCAGCCCGTGATCAGTGCATGATCAGTCACGTGATCAGTGCATGATCAGCCACGTGATCAGTGCATGATCAGCTACGTGATCAGTGCATGATCAGCCACGTGATCAGTGCATGATCAGCCACGTGATCAGTGCATGATCAGCCACGTGATCAGTGCATGATAGTACGTGATCAGTGCATGATCAGCCACGTGATCAGTGCATGATAGCCACGTGATCAGTGCATGATCAGTCACGTGATCAGTGCATGATCAGCCACGTGATCAGTGCATGATAGCCACGTGATCAGTGCATGATCAGCCACGTGATCAGTGCATGATAGCCACGTGATCAGTGCATGATCAGTCACGTGATCAGTGCATGATCAGCCACGTGATCAGTGCATGATCAGCCACGTGATCAGTGCATGATAGCCACGTGATCAGTGCATGATCAGTCACGTGATCAGTGCATGATCAGTCACGTGATCAGTGCATGATCAGCCACGTGATCAGTGCATGATAGCCACGTGATCAGTGCATGATCAGCCACGTGATCAGTGCATGATCAGCCACGTGATCAGTGCATGATCAGTCACGTGATCGTGTGTGATCAGCCACGTGATCAGTGCATGATAGCCACGTGATCAGTGCATGATCAGCCACGTGATCAGTGCATGATCAGTCACGTGATCAGTGCATGATCAGTCACGTGATCAGTGCATGATCAGCCACGTGATCAGTGCATGATCAGCCACGTGATCAGTGCATGATCAATTACGTGATCAGTGCATGATCAGTCACGTGATCAGTGCATGATAGCTACGTGATCAGTGCATGATCAGCCACGTGATCAGTGCATGATAGCCACGTGATCAGTGCATGATAGCCACGTGATCAGTGCATGATCAGTCACGTGATCAGTGCATGATCAGCCACGTGATCAGTGCATGATCAGCCACGTGATCAGTGCATGATAGCCACGTGATCAGTGCATGATCAGTCACGTGATCAGTGCATGATCAGTCACGTGATCAGTGCATGATAGTCACGTGATCAGTGCATGATCAGCCACGTGATCAGTGCATGATAGCCACGTGATCAGTGCATGATCAGTCACGTGATCAGTGCATGATCAGTCACGTGATCAGTGCATGATAGCTGCGTGATCATGCATGATCAGCCACGTGATCAGTGCATGATAGCCACGTGATCAGTGCATGATCAGTCACGTGATCAGTGCATGATCAGCCACGTGATCAGTGCATGATCAGGCACGTGATCAGTGCATGATCAGCCACGTGATCAGTGCATGATAGCCACGTGATCAGTGCATGATCAGTCACGTGATCAGTGCATGATCAGTCACGTGATCAGTGCATGATAGCCACGTGATCAGTGCATGATAGCCACGTGATCAGTGCATGATCAGTCACGTGATCAGTGCATGATCAGCCACGTGATCAGTGCATGATCAGTCACGTGATCAGTGTATGATCATCCACGTGATCAGTGCATGATCAGTCATGTGATCAGTGCATGATATAGACGTGATCAGTGCATGATCAGTCACGTGATCAGTGCATGATAGCCACGTGATCAGTGCATGATCAGTCACCTGATGGGTGTATGATCATTCACGTGACCTGTACATGGTAGCTACATGATCATTGCATGATCAGCCACGTGATAGTGCATGATAGCCACGTGATCAGTGCATGATCAGTCACGTGATCAGTGCATGATCAGTCATGTGACCAGTACATGGTAGCTGCGTGATCATGCATGATCAGCCACGTGATCAGTGCATGATAGCCACGTGATCAGTGCATGATCAGTCACGTGATCAGTGCATGATCAGTCACGTGATCAGTGCATGATCAGCCACGTGATCAGTGCATGATCAGCCACGTGATCAGTGCATGATCAGCCACGTGATCAGTGCATGATAGCCACGTGATCAGTGCATGATCAGTCACGTGATCAGTGCATGATCAGTCACGTGATCAGTGCATGATCAGCCACGTGATCAGTGCATGATCAGCCACGTGATCAGTGCATGATCAATTACGTGATCAGTGCATGATCAGTCACGTGATCAGTGCATGATAGCTACGTGATCAGTGCATGATCAGCCACGTGATCAGTGCATGATAGCCACGTGATCAGTGCATGATCAGCCACGTGATCAGTGCATGATCAGTCACGTGATCAGTGCATGATCAGTCACGTGATCAGTGCATGATCAGCCACGTGATCAGTGCATGATCAGTCACGTGATCAGTGCATGATCAGTCACGTGATCAGTGCATGATCAGCCACGTGATCAGTGCATGATCAGTCACGTGATCAGTGCATGATCAGTCACGTGATCAGTGCATGATCAGTCACGTGATCAGTGCATGATCAGCCACGTGATCAGTGCATGTCAGTCACGTGTCAGTGCATGATAGCCGTGATCAGTGCATGATCAGTCCCGTGATCAGTGCATGATCAGCCACGTGATCAGTGCATGATCAGCCACGTGATCAGTGCATGATCAGTCACGTGATCAGTGCATGATCAGTCACGTGATCAGTGTATGATCAGCCACGTGAACAGTGCATGCTCAGTCACGTGATCAGGGCCTGCTGAGCTGCGTGATTACTGTCTGCTCATCTGCTTGACAATTGCCAGCTGAGCTGCACGATTCCTGCCTGTCATCTGCTTGACAATTGCCAGCTGTGCTGCGTAATTCCTGCCTGCTCAGCTGCTTGATTATTGCCAGCTGAGCAGCATGATTTCTCACAGCTGAGTTCCATGATTATTGCCTGCTGACTGATTCGTGCCTACTCAGCTCTTTGTTCATTGCCTCCAGAGGCACATGATCAGTGTATGATACCAAACATGATCAGTGCATGATCAGTCACATGATCAGTGCATGATAAGCCACGTGATCAGTGCATGATCAGTCATGTGATCAGTGCATGATCAGTCACGTGATCAGTGCATGATAGCTGCGTGATCAGTGCATGATCAGCCACGTGATCAGTGCATGATCAGTCACGTGATCAGTGCATGATCAGTCACGTGATCAGTGCATGATCAGCCACGTGATCAGTGCATGATATCCACGTGATCAGTGCATGATAGCCACGTGATCAGTGCATGATAGCCACGTGATCAGTGCATGATCAGTCACGTGATCGTGTGTGATCAGCCACGTGATCAGTGCATGATAGCCACGTGATCAGTGCATGATAGCCACGTGATCAGTGCATGATCAGTCACGTGATCAGTGCATGATCAGTCACGTGATCAGTGCATGATCAGCCACGTGATCAGTGCATGATCAGCCACGTGATCAGTGCATGATCAATCACGTGATCAGTGCATGATCAGTCACGTGATCAGTGCATGATAGCTACGTGATCAGTGCATGATCAGCCACGTGATCAGTGCATGATAGCCACGTGATCAGTGCATGATAGCCACGTGATCAGTGCATGATCAGTCACGTGATCAGTGCATGATCAGCCACGTGATCAGTGCATGATCAGCCACGTGATCAGTGCATGATAGCCACGTGATCAGTGCATGATCAGTCACGTGATCAGTGCATGATCAGTCACGTGACCAGTACATGGTAGCTACATGATCATTGCATGATCAGCCACGTGATCAGTGCATGATAGCCACGTGATCAGTGCATGATCAGTCACGTGATCAGTGCATGATCAGTCATGTGACCAGTGCATGATAGCTGCGTGATCATGCATGATCAGCCACGTGATCAGTGCATGATAGCCACGTGATCAGTGCATGATCAGTCACGTGATCAGTGCATGATCAGTCACGTGATCAGTGCATGATCAGCCACGTGATCAGTGCATGATCAGGCACGTGATCAGTGCATGATCAGCCACGTGATCAGTGCATGATAGCCACGTGATCAGTGCATGATCAGTCACGTGATCAGTGCATGATCAGTCACGTGATCAGTGCATGATCAGCCACGTGATCAGTGCATGATCAGCCACGTGATCAGTGCATGATCAGTTACGTGATCAGTGCATGATCAGTCACGTGATCAGTGCATGGTAGCTACGTGATCATTGCATGATCAGCCACGTGATCAGTGCATGATAGCCACGTGATCAGTGCATGATCAGCCACGTGATCAGTGCATGATCAGTCACGTGATCAGTGCATGATCAGTCACGTGATCAGTGCATGATCAGCCACGTGATCAGTGCATGTGAGTCATGTAGTCAGTGCATGATAGCCCGTGATCAGTGCATGATCAGTCACGTGATCAGTTATGATCAGCCACGTGATCAGTGCATGATAGCCACGTGATCAGTGCATGATCAGTCACGTGATCAGTGCATGATCAGTCACGTGATCAGTGTATGATCAGCCACGTGAACAGTGCATGCTCAGTCACGTGATCAGGGCCTGCTGAGCTGCGTGATTACTGTCTGCTCATCTGCTTGACAATTGCCAGCTGAGCTGCACGATTCCTGCCTGTCATCTGCTTGACAATTGCCACCTGTGCTGCGTAATTCCTGCCTGCTCATCTACTTGATTATTGCCAGCTGAGCAGCATGATTTCTCAGAGCTGAGTTCCATGATTATAGCCTGCTGACTGATTCCTGCCTACTCAGCTCTTTGTTCATTGCCTCCAGAGGCACATGATCAGTGTATGATACCAAACATGATCAGCACATGATCAGTCACATGATCAGTGCATGATAAGCCACGTGATCAGTGCATGATCAGTCATGTGATCAGTGCATGATCAGTCACGTGACCAGTGCATGGTAGCTGCGTGATCAGTGCATGATCAGCCACGTGATCAGTGCATGATCAGTCACGTGATCAGTGCATGATCAGTCACGTGATCAGTGCATGATCAGCCACGTGATCAGTGCATGATAGCCACGTGATCAGTGCATGATAGCCACGTGATCAGTGCATGATAGCCACGTGATCAGTGCATGATCAGTCACGTGATCGTGTGTGATCAGCCACGTGATCAGTGCATGATATCCACGTGATCAGTGCATGATAGCCACGTGATCAGTGCATGATCAGTCACGTGATCAGTGCATGATCAGTCACGTGATCAGTGTGTGATCAGCCACGTGATCAGTGCATGATCAGCCACGTGATCAGTGCATGATCATTACGTGATCAGTGCATGATCAGTCACGTGACCAGTACATGGTTGCTACGTGATCAGTGCATGATCAGCCACGTGATCAGTGCATGATAGCCACGTGATCAGTGCATGATCAGTCACGTGATCAGTGCATGATCAGTCACGTGATCAGTGCATGATCAGCCACGTGATCAGTGCATGATCAGCCACGTGATCAGTGCATGATCAGTCACGTGATCAGTGCATGATCATTTACGTGATCAGTGCATGATCAGTCACGTGACCAGTATATGGTAGCTACGTGATCATTGCATGACAGCCACGTGATCAGTGCATGATAGCCACGTGATCAGTGCATGATCAGTCACGTGATCAGTGTATGATCAGCCACGTGATCAGTGCATGATGCCACGTGATCAGTGCATGATAGTCACGTGACAGTGTGTGATCAGCCACGTGATCAGTGCATGATCAGCCACGTGATCAGTGCATGATAGCCACGTGATCAGTGCATGATCAGTTACGTGATCAGTGCATGATCAGCCACGTGATCAGTGCATGATCAGACACGTGATCAGTGCATGATCAGCCACGTGATCAGTGCATGATCAGTCACGTGATCAGTGCATGATCAGCCACGTGATCAGTGCATGCTCAGTCACGTGATCTGTGCCTGCTGAGCTGCGTGATTCCTGTCTGCTCATCTGCTTGATTATTGCCAGCTGAGCAGCATGATTCCTCACACCTGAGTTCCATGATTATTGCCTGCTGACTGTTTGATTCGTGCCTACTCAGCTCTTTGTTTATTGCCTCCAGAGGCACATGATCAGTGTATGATAGCAAACATGATCAGTGCATGATCAGTCACATGATCAGTGCCATTAAGTCACGTGATCACTACATGATAGTCATGTGATCAGTCCATGCTCAGTCACGGTATCAGTGCATGATCAGCCACGTGATCAGTGCATGATCAGCCACGTGATCAGTGCATGATCAGCCACGTGATCAGTGCATGATCAGTCACGTGATCAGTGCATGATCAGGCACGTGATCAGTGCATGATCAGCCACGTGATCAGTGCATGATAGCCACGTGATCAGTGCATGATCAGTCACCTGATGGGTGTATGATCAGTCACGTGACCAGTACATGGTAGCTACATGATCATTGCATGATCAGCCACGTGAGTAGTGCATGATAGCCACGTGATCAGTGCATGATCAGTCACGTGATCAGTGCATGATCAGTCACGTGATCAGTGCATGATCAGCCACGTGATCAGTGCATGATCAGCCACGTGATCAGTGCATGATAGCCACGTGATCAGTGCATGATCAGTCACGTGATCAGTGCATGATCAGTCACGTGATCAGTGCATGATCAGCCACGTGATCAGTGCATGATCAGCCACGTGATCAGTGCATGATCAGTCACGTGATCAGTGCATGATAGCTACGTGATCAGTGCATGATCAGCCACGTGATCAGTGCATGATAGCCACGTGATCAGTGCATGATCAGCCACGTGATCAGTGCATGATCAGTCACGTGATCAGTGCATGATCAGTCACGTGATCAGTGCATGATCAGTCACGTGATCAGTGCATGATCAGTCACATGATCAGTGCATGATCATCCACGTGATCAGTGCATGATCAGTCACGTGATCAGTGCATGATATAGACGTGATCAGTGCATGATCAGTCACGTGATCAGTGCATGATCAGCCACGTGATCAGTGCATGATAGCCAGTGATCAGTGCATGATAGCCAGTGATCAGTGCATGATCAGTCACGTGATCAGTGCATGATCAGCCACGTGATCAGTGCATGATAGCCACGTGATCAGTGCATGATCAGTCACGTGATCAGTGCATGATCAGTCACGTGATCAGTACATGATCAGTCACGTGAACAGTGCATGATCATTTACGTGATCTGTGCATGATCAGTCACGTGACCAGTATATGGTAGCTACGTGATCATTCCATGATCAGCCACGTGAGCAGTGCATGATAGCCACGTGATGTGTGCATGATCAGTTACGTGAGCAGAGTATGATCAGCCACGTGATCAGTGCATGAGTGCCACGTGATCAGTGCATGATATGTCACGTGACAGGTGTGTGATCAGCCACGTGATCAGTGCATGATCAGCCACGTGATCAGTGCATGATAGCCACGTGATCAGTGCATGATCAGACACGTGAACAGTGTATGATCAGCCACGTGATCAGTGCATGATATCCAAGTGATCAGTGCATGATCAGTCACGTGATCAGTGTATGATCAGCCACGTGAACAGTGCATGCTCAGTCACGTGATCTGGGCCTGCTGAGCTGCGTGATTACTGTCTGCTCATCTGCTTGACAATTGCCAGCTGAGCTGCACGATTCCTGCCTGTCATCTGCTTGACAATTGCCAGCTGTGCTGCGTAATTCCTGCCTGCTCAGCTGCTTGATTATTGCCAGCTGAGCAGCATGATTCCTCACAGCTGAGTTCCATGATTATTGCCTGCTGACTGTTTGATTCGTGCCTACTCAGCTCTTTGTTTATTGCCTCCAGAGGCACATGATCAGTGTATGATAGCAAACATGATCAGCGCATGATCAGTCACATGATCAGCGCCATTAAGTCACGTGATCACTACATGATAGTCATGTGATCAGTCCATGCTCAGTCACGGTATCAGTGCATGATCAGCCACGTGATCAGTGCATGATCTGTCACATGATTAGTGTATGATCATCCACGTGATCAGTGCATGGGCAGTCATGTGATCAGTGCATGATATAGACGTGATCAGTGCATGATCAGTCTCGTGATCAGTGCATGATAGCCACGTGATCAGTGCATGATCAGTCACCTGATGGGTGTATGATCATTCACGTGACCTGTACATGGTAGCTACATGATCATTGCATGATCAGCCACGTGAGTAGTGCATGATAGCCACGTGATCACTGCATGATCAGTCACGTGATCAGTGCATGATCAGTCATGTGACCAGTACATGGTAGCTGCGTGATCATGCATGATCAGCCACGTGAGCAGTGCATGATAGCCACGTGATCAGTGCATGATCAGACACGTGATCAGTGCATGATCAGTCACGTGATCAGTGCATGATCAGCCACGTGATCAGTGCATGATCAGCCACGTGATCAGTGCATGATCAGCCACGTGATCAGTGCATGATAGCCACGTGATCAGTGCATGATCAGTCACGTGATCAGTGCATGATCAGTCACGTGATCAGTGCATGATCAGCCACGTGATCAGTGCATGATCAGCCACGTGATCAGTGCATGATCAGTCACGTGATCAGTGCATGATCAGCCACGTGATCAGTGCATGATCAGCCACGTGATCAGTGCATGATCAGCCACGTGATCAGTGCATGATAGCCACGTGATCAGTGCATGATAGCCACGTGATCAGTGCATGATCAGTCACGTGATCAGTGCATGATCAGTCACGTGATCAGTGCATGATCAGCCACGTGATCAGTGCATGATCAGTCACGTGATCAGTGCATGATAGCCCGTGATCAGTGCATGATCAGTCCCGTGATCAGTGCATGATCAGCCACGTGATCAGTGCATGATAGCCACGTGATCAGTGCATGATCAGTCACGTGATCAGTGCATGATCAGCCACGTGATCAGTGCATGATCAGCCACGTGATCAGTGCATGATAGCCACGTGATCAGTGCATGATCAGTCACGTGATCAGTGCATGATCAGTCACGTGATCAGTGCATGTAGCTACATGATCAGTGCATGATCAGCCACGTGATCAGTGCATGATAGCCACGTGATCAGTGCATGATCAGTCACGTGATCAGTGCATGATCAGTCATGTGATCAGTGCATGATAGCTGCGTGATCATGCATGATCAGCCACGTGATCAGTGCATGATAGCCACGTGATCAGTGCATGATCAGTCACGTGATCAGTGCATGATCAGCCACGTGATCAGTGCATGATCAGCACGTGATCAGTGCATGATCAGCCACGTGATCAGTGCATGATAGCCACGTGATCAGTGCATGATCAGTCACGTGATCAGTGCATGATCAGTCACGTGATCAGTGCATGATAGCCACGTGATCAGTGCATGATAGCCACGTGATCAGTGCATGATCAGTCACGTGATCAGTGCATGATCAGCCACGTGATCAGTGCATGATCAGTCACATGATCAGTGCATGATCATCCACGTGATCAGTGCATGATCAGTCATGTGATCAGTGCATGATATAGACGTGATCAGTGCATGATCAGTCACGTGATCAGTGCATGATAGCCACGTGATCAGTGCATGATCAGTCACGTGATCAGTGTATGATCATTCACGTGACCAGTACATGGTAGCTACATGATCATTGCATGATCAGCCACGTGATCAGTGCATGATAGCCACGTGATCAGTGCATGATCAGTCACGTGATCAGTGCATGATCAGTCATGTGACCAGTACATGGTAGCTGCGTGATCATGCATGATCAGCCACGTGATCAGTGCATGATAGCCACGTGATCAGTGCATGATCAGTCACGTGATCAGTGCATGATCAGTCACGTGATCAGTGCATGATCAGCCACGTGATCAGTGCATGATCAGTCACGTGATCAGTGCATGATCAGCCACGTGATCAGTGCATGATAGCCACGTGATCAGTGCATGATCAGTCACGTGATCAGTGCATGATCAGTCACGTGATCAGTGCATGATCAGCCACGTGATCAGTGCATGATCAGCCACGTGATCAGTGCATGATCAATTACGTGATCAGTGCATGATCAGTCACGTGACCAGTACATGGTAGCTACGTGATCATTGCATGATCAGCCACGTGAGCAGTGCATGATAGCCACGTGATCAGTGCATGATCAGCCACGTGATCAGTGCATGATCAGTCACGTGATCAGTGCATGATCAGTCACGTGATCAGTGCATGATCAGTCACGTGATCAGTGCATGATCAGCCACGTGATCAGTGCATGTCAGTCACGTAGTCAGTGCATGATAGCCGTGATCAGTGCATGATCAGTCCCGTGATCAGTGCATGATCAGCCACGTGATCAGTGCATGATCAGCCACGTGATCAGTGCATGATCAGTCACGTGATCAGTGCATGATCAGTCACGTGATCAGTGTATGATCAGCCACGTGAACAGTGCATGCTCAGTCACGTGATCAGGGCCTGCTGAGCTGCGTGATTACTGTCTGCTCATCTGCTTGACAATTGCCAGCTGAGCTGCACGATTCCTGCCTGTCATCTGCTTGACAATTGCCAGCTGTGCTGCGTAATTCCTGCCTGCTCAGCTGCTTGATTATTGCCAGCTGAGCAGCATGATTCCTCACACCTGAGTTCCATGATTATTGCCTGCTGACTGTTTGATTCGTGCCTACTCAGCTCTTTGTTTATTGCCTCCAGAGGCACATGATCAGTGTATGATAGCAAACATGATCAGCGCATGATCAGTCACATGATCAGTGCCATTAAGTCACGTGATCACTACATGATAGTCATGTGATCAGTCCATGCTCAGTCACGGTATCAGTGCATGATCAGCCACGTGATCAGTGCATGATCAGTCACATGATCAGTGTATGATCATCCACGTGATCAGTGCATGGGCAGTCATGTGATCAGTGCATGATATAGACGTGATCAGTGCATGATCAGTCACGTGATCAGTGCATGATAGCCACGTGATCAGTGCATGATCAGTCACCTGATGGGTGTATGATCATTCACGTGACCAGTACATGGTAGCTACATGATCATTGCATGATCAGCCACGTGAGTAGTGCATGATAGCCACGTGATCAGTGCATGATCAGTCACGTGATCAGTGCATGATCAGCCACGTGATCAGTGCATGATAGCCACGTGATCAGTGCATGATCAGTCACGTGATCAGTGCATGATCAGTCACGTGATCAGTGTGTGATCAGCCACGTGAACAGTGCATGCTCAGTCACGTGATCAGGGCCTGCTGAGCTGCGTGATTACTGTCTGCTCATCTGCTTGACAATTTCCAGCTGAGCTGCACGATTCCTGCCTGTCATCTCCTTGACAATTGCCACCTGTGCTGCGTAATTCCTGCCTGCTCATCTACTTGATTATTGCCAGCTGAGCAGCATGATTTCTCAGAGCTGAGTTCCATGATTATAGCCTGCTGACTGATTCCTGCCTACTCAGCTCT
This sequence comes from Bos javanicus, assembly GCF_032452875.1. NCBI lineage: Eukaryota > Metazoa > Chordata > Mammalia > Artiodactyla > Bovidae > Bos > Bos javanicus. Next base: position 187,986 of record NW_026893674.1, on the reverse strand, counting down.
ATGTTCATTGCCTCCAGAGGCACATGATCAGTGTGTGACACCAAACATGATCAGCACATGATCAGTCACATGATCAGTGCATGATAAGCCACGTGATCAGTGCATGATCAATTATGTGATCAGTGCATGATCAGTCACGTGACCAGTGCATGGTAGCTGTGTGATCATTGCATGATCAGCCACGTGATCAGTGCATGATCAGTCACGTGATCAGTGCATGATCAGTCACGTGATCAGTGTATGATCAGCCACGTGATCAGTGCATGATATCCACGTGATCAGTGCAGGATAGCCACGTGATCAGTGCATGATAGCCACGTGATCAGTGCATGATCAGTCACGTGATCGTGTGTGATCAGCCACGTGATCAGTGCATGATAGCCACGTGATCAGTGCATGATAGCCACGTGATCAGTGCATGATCAGTCACGTGATCAGTGCATGATCAGTCACGTGATCGTGTGTGATCAGCCACTGATCAGTGCATGATGAGCCACGTGATCAGTGCATGATCAATTACGTGATCAGTGCATGATCAGTCACGTGATCAGTGCATGGTAGCTACGTGATCATTGCATGATCAGCCACGTGATCAGTGCATGATAGCCACGTGATCAGTGCATGATAGCCACGTGATCAGTGCATGATCAGTCACGTGATCATGTGTGATCAGCCACGTGATCAGTGCATGATATCCACGTGATCAGTGCATGATAGCCACGTGATCAGTGCATGATAGCCACGTGATCAGTGCATGATCAGTCACGTGATCATGTGTGATCAGCCACGTGATCAGTGCATGATCAGCCACGTGATCAGTGCATGATCAATTACGTGATCAGTGCATGATCAGTCACGTGATCAGTACATGGTAGCTACGTGATCAGTGCATGATCAGCCACGTGATCAGTGCATGATAGCCACGTGATCAGTGCATGATCAGTCACGTGATCAGTGCATGATCAGCCACGTGATCAGTGCATGATCAGTCACGTGATCAGTGCATGATCATTCACGTGATCAGTGCATGATCAGTCACAGTGACCAGTGCATGGTAGCTACGTGATCATTGCATGATCAGCCACGTGATCAGTGCATGATAGCCACGTGATCAGTGCATGATCAGTCACGTGATCAGTGTATGATCAGCCACGTGATCAGTGCATGATGCCACGTGATCAGTGCATGATAGTCACGTGACAGTGTGTGATCAGCCACGTGATCAGTGCATGATCAGCCACGTGATCAGTGCATGATAGCCACGTGATCAGTGCATGATCAGTTACGTGATCAGTGCATGATCAGCCACGTGATCAGTGCATGATCAGCCACGTGATCAGTGCATGATCAGCCACGTGATCAGTGCATGATCAGTCACGTGATCAGTGCATGATCAGCCACGTGATCAGTGCATGATATCCACGTGATCAGTGCATGATAGCCACGTGATCAGTGCATGATAGCCACGTGATCAGTGCATGATCAGTCACGTGATCAGTGTGTGATCAGCCACGTGATCAGTGCATGATGAGCCACGTGATCAGTGCATGATCATTACGTGATCAGTGCATGATCAGTCACGTGACCAGTACATGGTTGCTACGTGATCAGTGCATGATCAGCCACGTGATCAGTGCATGATAGCCACGTGATCAGTGCATGATCAGTCACGTGATCAGTGCATGATCAGTCACGTGATCAGTGCATGATCAGCACGTGATCAGTGCATGATCAGCCACGTGATCAGTGCATGATCAGTCACGTGATCAGTGCATGATCATTTACGTGATCAGTGCATGATCAGTCACGTGACCAGTATATGGTAGCTACGTGATCATTGCATGACAGCCACGTGATCAGTGCATGATAGCCACGTGATCAGTGCATGATCAGTCACGTGATCAGTGTATGATCAGCCACGTGATCAGTGCATGAGTGCCACGTGATCAGTGCATGATATGTCACGTGACAGTGTGTGATCAGCCACGTGATCAGTGCATGATCAGCCACGTGATCAGTGCATGATAGCCACGTGATCAGTGCATGATCAGTCACGTGATCAGTGTATGATCAGCCACGTGATCAGTGCATGATCAGACACGTGATCAGTGCATGATCAGCCACGTGATCAGTGCATGATCAGTCACGTGATCAGTGCATGATCAGCCACGTGATCAGTGCATGCTCAGTCACGTGATCTGTGCCTGCTGAGCTGCGTGATTCCTGTCTGCTCATCTGCTTGATTATTGCCAGCTGAGCAGCATGATTCCTCACACCTGAGTTCCATGATTATTGCCTGCTGACTGTTTGATTCGTGCCTACTCAGCTCTTTGTTTATTGCCTCCAGAGGCACATGATCAGTGTATGATAGCAAACATGATCAGTGCATGATCAGTCACATGATCAGTGCCATTAAGTCACGTGATCACTACATGATAGTCATGTGATCAGTCCATGCTCAGTCACGGTATCAGTGCATGATCAGCCACGTGATCAGTGCATGATCAGCCACGTGATCAGTGCATGATAGCCACGTGATCAGTGCATGATCAGTCACGTGATCAGTGCATGATCAGGCACGTGATCAGTGCATGATCAGCCACGTGATCAGTGCATGATAGCCACGTGATCAGTGCATGATCAGTCACCTGATGGGTGTATGATCAGTCACGTGACCAGTACATGGTAGCTACATGATCATTGCATGATCAGCCACGTGAGTAGTGCATGATAGCCACGTGATCAGTGCATGATCAGTCACGTGATCAGTGCATGATCAGTCACGTGATCAGTGCATGATCAGCCACGTGATCAGTGCATGATCAGCCACGTGATCAGTGCATGATAGCCACGTGATCAGTGCATGATCAGTCACGTGATCAGTGCATGATCAGTCACGTGATCAGTGCATGATCAGCCACGTGATCAGTGCATGATCAGCCACGTGATCAGTGCATGATCAGTTACGTGATCAGTGCATGATCAGTCACGTGATCAGTGCATGATAGCTACGTGATCAGTGCATGATCAGCCACGTGATCAGTGCATGATAGCCACGTGATCAGTGCATGATCAGCCACGTGATCAGTGCATGATCAGTCACGTGATCAGTGCATGATCAGTCACGTGATCAGTGCATGATCAGTCACGTGATCAGTGCATGATCAGTCACGTGATCAGTGCATGATCATCCACGTGATCAGTGCATGATCAGTCACGTGATCAGTGCATGATATAGACGTGATCAGTGCATGATCAGTCACGTGATCAGTGCATGATCAGCCACGTGATCAGTGCATGATAGCCACGTGATCAGTGCATGATAGCCACGTGATCAGTGCATGATCAGTCACGTGATCAGTGCATGATCAGCCACGTGATCAGTGCATGATCAGCCACGTGATCAGTGCATGATCAGTCACGTGATCAGTGCATGATCAGTCACGTGATCAGTACATGATCAGTCACGTGAACAGTGCATGATCATTTACGTGATCTGTGCATGATCAGTCACGTGACCAGTATATGGTAGCTACGTGATCATTCCATGATCAGCCACGTGAGCAGTGCATGATAGCCACGTGATGTGTGCATGATGAGTTACGTGAGCAGAGTATGATCAGCCACGTGATCAGTGCATGAGTGCCACGTGATCAGTGCATGATATGTCACGTGACAGGTGTGTGATCAGCCACGTGATCAGTGCATGTTCAGCCACGTGATCAGTGCATGATAGCCACGTGATCAGTGCATGGTCAGACACGTGAACAGTGTATGATCAGCCACGTGATCAGTGCATGATATCCAAGTGATCAGTGCATGATCAGTCACGTGATCAGTGTATGATCAGCCACGTGAACAGTGCATGCTCAGTCACGTGATCTGGGCCTGCTGAGCTGCGTGATTACTGTCTGCTCATCTGCTTGACAATTGCCAGCTGAGCTGCACGATTCCTGCCTGTCATCTGCTTGACAATTGCCAGCTGTGCTGCGTAATTCCTGCCTGCTCAGCTGCTTGATTATTGCCAGCTGAGCAGCATGATTCCTCACACCTGAGTTCCATGATTATTGCCTGCTGACTGTTTGATTCGTGCCTACTCAGCTCTTTGTTTATTGCCTCCAGAGGCACATGATCAGTGTATGATAGCAAACATGATCAGCGCATGATCAGTCACATGATCAGCGCCATTAAGTCACGTGATCACTACATGATAGTCATGTGATCAGTCCATGCTCAGTCACGGTATCAGTGCATGATCAGCCACGTGATCAGTGCATGATCTGTCACATGATTAGTGTATGATCATCCACGTGATCAGTGCATGGGCAGTCATGTGATCAGTGCATGATATAGACGTGATCAGTGCATGATCAGTCTCGTGATCAGTGCATGATAGCCACGTGATCAGTGCATGATCAGTCACCTGATGGGTGTATGATCATTCACGTGACCTGTACATGGTAGCTACATGATCATTGCATGATCAGCCACGTGAGTAGTGCATGATAGCCACGTGATCACTGCATGATCAGTCACGTGATCAGTGCATGATCAGTCATGTGACCAGTACATGGTAGCTGCGTGATCATGCATGATCAGCCACGTGAGCAGTGCATGATAGCCACGTGATCAGTGCATGATCAGACACGTGATCAGTGCATGATCAGTCACGTGATCAGTGCATGATCAGCCACGTGATCAGTGCATGATCAGGCACGTGATCAGTGCATGATCAGCCACGTGATCAGTGCATGATAGCCACGTGATCAGTGCATGATCAGTCACGTGATCAGTGCATGATCAGTCACGTGATCAGTGCATGATCAGCCACGTGATCAGTGCATGATCAGCCACGTGATCAGTGCATGATCAGTCACGTGATCAGTGCATGATCAGCCACGTGATCAGTGCATGATCAGTCACGTGATCAGTGCATGATCAGCCACGTGATCAGTGCATGATAGCCACGTGATCAGTGCATGATAGCCACGTGATCAGTGCATGATCAGTCACGTGATCAGTGCATGATCAGTCACGTGATCAGTGCATGATCAGCCACGTGATCAGTGCATGATCAGTCACGTGATCAGTGCATGATAGCCCGTGATCAGTGCATGATCAGTCCCGTGATCAGTGCATGATCAGCCACGTGATCAGTGCATGATAGCCACGTGATCAGTGCATGATCAGTCACGTGATCAGTGCATGATCAGCCACGTGATCAGTGCATGATCAGCCACGTGATCAGTGCATGATAGCCACGTGATCAGTGCATGATCAGTCACGTGATCAGTGCATGATCAGTCACGTGATCAGTGCATGGTATTTACATGATCAGTGCATGATCAGCCACGTGATCAGTGCATGATAGCCACGTGATCAGTGCATGATCAGTCACGTGATCAGTGCATGATCAGTCATGTGATCAGTGCATGATAGCTGCGTGATCATGCATGATCAGCCACGTGATCAGTGCATGATAGCCACGTGATCAGTGCATGATCAGTCACGTGATCAGTGCATGATCAGCCACGTGATCAGTGCATGATCAGGCACGTGATCAGTGCATGATCAGCCACGTGATCAGTGCATGATAGCCACGTGATCAGTGCATGATCAGTCACGTGATCAGTGCATGATCAGTCACGTGATCAGTGCATGATAGCCACGTGATCAGTGCATGATAGCCACGTGATCAGTGCATGATCAGTCACGTGATCAGTGCATGATCAGCCACGTGATCAGTGCATGATCTGTCACATGATCAGTGTATGATCATCCACGTGATCAGTGCATGGGCAGTCATGTGATCAGTGCATGATATAGACGTGATCAGTGCATGATCAGTCACGTGATCAGTGCATGATAGCCACGTGATCAGTGCATGATCAGTCACCTGATCAGTGTATGATCATTCACGTGACCTGTACATGGTAGCTACATGATCATTGCATGATCAGCCACGTGAGTAGTGCATGATAGCCACGTGATCAGTGCATGATCAGTCACGTGATCAGTGCATGATCAGTCATGTGACCAGTACATGGTAGCTGCGTGATCATGCATGATCAGCCACGTGATCAGTGCATGATAGCCACGTGATCAGTGCATGATCAGTCACGTGATCAGTGCATGATCAGTCACGTGATCAGTGCATGATCAGCCACGTGATCAGTGCATGATCAGGCACGTGATCAGTGCATGATCAGCCACGTGATCAGTGCATGATAGCCACGTGATCAGTGCATGATCAGTCACGTGATCAGTGCATGATCAGTCACGTGATCAGTGCATGATCAGCCACGTGATCAGTGCATGATCAGCCACGTGATCAGTGCATGATCAATTACGTGATCAGTGCATGATCAGTCACGTGACCAGTACATGGTAGCTACGTGATCATTGCATGATCAGCCACGTGAGCAGTGCATGATAGCCACGTGATCAGTGCATGATCAGCCACGTGATCAGTGCATGATCAGTCACGTGATCAGTGCATGATCAGTCACGTGATCAGTGCATGATCAGTCACGTGATCAGTGCATGATCAGCCACGTGATCAGTGCATGTCAGTCATGTAGTCAGTGCATGATAGCCGTGATCAGTGCATGATCAGTCCCGTGATCAGTTATGATCAGCCACGTGATCAGTGCATGATAGCCACGTGATCAGTGCATGATCAGTCACATGATCAGTGCATGATCAGTCACGTGATCAGTGTATGATCAGCCACGTGAACAGTGCATGCTCAGTCACGTGATCAGGGCCTGCTGAGCTGCGTGATTACTGTCTGCTCATCTGCTTGACAATTGCCAGCTGAGCTGCACGATTCCTGCCTGTCATCTGCTTGACAATTGCCACCTGTGCTGCGTAATTCCTGCCTGCTCATCTGCTTGATTATTGCCAGCTGAGCAGCATGATTTCTCAGAGCTGAGTTCCATGATTATAGCCTGCTGACTGATTCCTGCCTACTCAGCTCTTTGTTCATTGCCTCCAGAGGCACATGATCAGTGTATGACACCAAACATGATCAGCACATGATCAGTCACATGATCAGTGCATGATAAGCCACGTGATCAGTGCATGATCAGTCATGTGATCAGTGCATGATCAGTCATGTGATCAGTGCATGATAGCTGCGTGATCAGTGCATGATCAGCCACGTGATCAGTGCATGATCAGTCACGTGATCAGTGCATGATCAGTCACGTGATAGTGCATGATCAGCCACGTGATCAGTGCATGATATCCACGTGATCAGTGCATGATAGCCACGTGATCAGTGCATGATAGCCACGTGATCAGTGCATGATCAGTCACGTGATCGTGTGTGATCAGCCACGTGATCAGTGCATGATAGCCACGTGATCAGTGCATGATAGCCACGTGATCAGTGCATGATCAGTCACGTGATCAGTGCATGATCAGTCACGTGATCAGTGTGTGATCAGCCACGTGATCAGTGCATGATCAGCCACGTGATCAGTGCATGATCAATCACGTGATCAGTGCATGATCAGTCACGTGATCAGTGCATGATAGCTACGTGATCAGTGCATGATCAGCCACGTGATCAGTGCATGATAGCCACGTGATCAGTGCATGATAGCCACGTGATCAGTGCATGATCAGTCACGTGATCGTGTGTGATCAGCCACGTGATCAGTGCATGATAGCCACGTGATCAGTGCATGATAGCCACGTGATCAGTGCATGATCAGTCACGTGATCAGTGCATGATCATTCACGTGACCAGTACATGGTAGTTACATGATCATTGCATGATCAGCCACGTGATCAGTGCATGATAGCCACGTGATCAGTGCATGATCAGTCACGTGATCAGTGCATGATCAGTCACGTGATCAGTGCATGGTAGCTGCGTGATCATGCATGATCAGCCACGTGATCAGTGCATGATAGCCACGTGATCAGTGCATGATCAGTCACGTGATCAGTGCATGATCAGTCACGTGATCAGTGCATGATCAGCCACGTGATCAGTGCATGATCAGCCACGTGATCAGTGCATGATCAGCCACGTGATCAGTGCATGATAGCCACGTGATCAGTGCATGATCAGTCACGTGATCAGTGCATGATCAGTCACGTGATCAGTGCATGATCAGCCACGTGATCAGTGCATGATCAGCCACGTGATCAGTGCATGATCAATTACGTGATCAGTGCATGATCAGTCACGTGACCAGTGCATGGTAGCTACGTGATCATTGCATGATCAGCCACGTGATCAGTGCATGATAGCCACGTGATCAGTGCATGATCAGCCACGTGATCAGTGCATGATCAGTCACGTGATCAGTGCATGATCAGTCACGTGATCAGTGCATGATCATCCACGTGATCAGTGCATGTGGAGTCATGTAGTCAGTGCATGATAGCCCGTGATCAGTGCATGATCAGTCACGTGATCAGTTATGATCAGCCACGTGATCAGTGCATGATAGCCACGTGATCAGTGCATGATCAGTCACATGATCAGTGCATGATCAGTCACGTGATCAGTGTGTGATCAGCCACGTGAACAGTGCATGCTCAGTCACGTGATCAGGGCCTGCTGAGCTGCGTGATTACTGTCTGCTCATCTGCTTGACAATTGCCAGCTGAGCTGCACGATTCCTGCCTGTCATCTGCTTGACAATTGCCACCTGTGCTGCATAATTCCTGCCTGCTCATCTACTTGATTATTGCCAGCTGAGCAGCATGATTTCTCAGAGCTGAGTTCCATGATTATAGCCTGCTGACTGATTCCTGCCTACTCAGCTCTATGTTCATTGCCTCCAGAGGCACATGATCAGTGTATGACACCAAACATGATCAGCACATGATCAGTCACATGATCAGTGCATGATAAGCCACGTGATCAGTGCATGATCAGTCATGTGATCAGTGCATGATCAGTCATGTGATCAGTGCATGGTAGCTGCGTGATCAGTGCATGATCAGCCACGTGATCAGTGCATGATCAGTCACGTGATCAGTGCATGATCAGTCACGTGATCGTGTGTGATCAGCCACGTGATCAGTGCATGATATCCACGTGATCAGTGCATGATAGCCACGTGATCAGTGCATGATAGCCACGTGATCAGTGCATGATCAGTCACGTGATCGTGTGTGATCAGCCACGTGATCAGTGCATGATAGCCACGTGATCAGTGCATGATAGCCACGTGATCAGTGCATGATCAGTCACGTGATCAGTGCATGATCAGTCACGTGATCAGTGTGTGATCAGCCACGTGATCAGTGCATGATCAGCCACGTGATCAGTGCATGATCAATTACGTGATCAGTGCATGATCAGTCACGTGATCAGTACATGATAGCTACGTGATCAGTGCATGATCAGCCACGTGATCAGTGCATGATAGCCACGTGATCAGTGCATGATAGCCACGTGATCAGTGCATGATCAGTCACGTGATCATGTGTGATCAGCCACGTGATCAGTGCATGATATCCACGTGATCAGTGCATGATAGCCACGTGATCAGTGCATGATAGCCACGTGATCAGTGCATGATCAGTCACGTGATCATGTGTGATCAGCCACGTGATCAGTGCATGATCAGCCACGTGATCAGTGCATGATCAATTACGTGATCAGTGCATGATCAGTCACGTGATCAGTGCATGGTAGCTACGTGATCAGTGCATGATCAGCCACGTGATCAGTGCATGATAGCCACGTGATCAGTGCATGATCAGTCACGTGATCAGTGTATGATCAGCCACGTGATCAGTGCATGATCAGTCACGTGATCAGTGCATGATCATTTACGTGATCAGTGCATGATCAGTCACAGTGACCAGTATATGGTAGCTACGTGATCATTGCATGACAGCCACGTGATCAGTGCATGATAGCCACGTGATCAGTGCATGATCAGTCACGTGATCAGTATGATCAGCCACGTGATCAGTGCATGATGCCACGTGATCAGTGCATGATATGTCACGTGATCAGTGTGTGATCAGCCACGTGATCAGTGCATGATCAGCCACGTGATCAGTGCATGATAGCCACGTGATCAGTGCATGATCAGTTACGTGATCAGTGCATGATCAGCCACGTGATCAGTGCATGATCAGACACGTGATCAGTGCATGATCAGCCACGTGATCAGTGCATGATCAGTCACGTGATCAGTGCATGATCAGCCACGTGATCAGTGCATGATAGCCACGTGATCAGTGCATGATCAGCCACGTGATCAGTGCATGATAGCCACGTGATCAGTGCATGATCAGTCACGTGATCAGTGTGATCAGCCACGTGATCAGTGCATGATCAGTCACGTGATCAGTGCATGATCATACGTGATCAGTGCATGATCAGTCACGTGACCAGTGCATGGTTGCTACGTGATCAGTGCATGATCAGCCACGTGATCAGTGCATGATAGCCACGTGATCAGTGCATGATCAGTCACGTGATCAGTGCATGATCAGTCACGTGATCAGTGCATGATCAGCCACGTGATCAGTGCATGATCAGCCACGTGATCAGTGCATGATCAGTCACGTGATCAGTGCATGATCATTTACGTGATCAGTGCATGATCAGTCACGTGATCAGTATATGGTAGCTACGTGATCATTGCATGACAGCCACGTGATCAGTGCATGATAGCCACGTGATCAGTGCATGATCAGTCACGTGATCAGTGTATGATCAGCCACGTGATCAGTGCATGAGTGCCACGTGATCAGTGCATGATAGTCACGTGACAGTGCATGATCAGCCACGTGATCAGTGCATGATCAGCCACGTGATCAGTGCATGATAGCCACGTGATCAGTGCATGATCAGTCACGTGATCAGTGTATGATCAGCCACGTGATCAGTGCATGATCAGACACGTGATCAGTGCATGATCAGCCACGTGATCAGTGCATGATCAGTCACGTGATCAGTGCATGATCAGCCACGTGATCAGTGCATGCTCAGTCACGTGATCAGTGCCTGCTGAGCTGCGTGATTCCTGTCTGCTCATCTGCTTGATTATTGCCAGCTGAGCAGCATGATTCCTCACACCTGAGTTCCATGATTATTGCCTGCTGACTGTTTGATTCGTGCCTACTCAGCTCTTTGTTTATTGCCTCCAGAGGCACATGATCAGTGTATGATAGCAAACATGATCAGTGCATGATCAGTCACATGATCAGTGCCATTAAGTCACGTGATCAGTGCATGATAGCCACGTGATCAGTGCATGATCAGTCACGTGATCAGTGCATGATCAGTCACGTGATCAGTGCATGATAGCTACATGATCAGTGCATGATCAGCCACGTGATCAGTGCATGATAGCCACGTGATCAGTGCATGATCAGTCACGTGATCAGTGCATGATCAGTCACGTGACCAGTCCATGGTAGCTACGTGATCATTGCATGATCAGCCACGTGATCAGTGCATGATCAGTCACGTGATCAGTGCATGATCAGTCACGTGATCAGTGCATGATCAGTCACGTGATCAGTGCATGATCAGTCACATGATCAGTGCATGATCATCCACGTGATCAGTGCATGATCAGTCACGTGATCAGTGCATGATATAGACGTGATCAGTGCATGATCAGTCACGTGATCAGTGCATGATCAGCCACGTGATCAGTGCATGATAGCCAGTGATCAGTGCATGATCAGCCACGTGATCAGTGCATGATCAGTCACGTGATCAGTGCATGATCAGCCACGTGATCAGTGCATGATCAGCCACGTGATCAGTGCATGATCAGCCACGTGATCAGTGCATGATCAGTCACGTGATCAGTACATGATCAGTCACGTGATCAGTGCATGATCATTTACGTGATCAGTGCATGATCAGTCACGTGACCAGTATATGGTAGCTACGTGATCATTCCATGATCAGTCACGTGAGCAGTGCATGATAGCCACGTGATGTGTGCATGATCAGTTACGTGAGCAGTGTATGATCAGCCACGTGATCAGTGCATGAGTGCCACGTGATCAGTGCATGATATGTCACGTGACAGGTGTGTGATCAGCCACGTGATCAGTGCATGATCAGCCACGTGATCAGTGCATGATAGCCACGTGATCAGTGCATGATCAGACACGTGAACAGTGTATGATCAGCCACGTGATCAGTGCATGATATCCAAGTGATCAGTGCATGATCAATCACGTGATCAGTGTATGATCAGCCACGTGAACAGTGCATGCTCAGTCACGTGATCTGGGCCTGCTGAGCTGCGTGATTACTGTCTGCTCATCTGCTTGACAATTGCCAGCTGAGCTGCACGATTCCTGCCTGTCATCTGCTTGACAATTGCCAGCTGTGCTGCGTAATTCCTGCCTGCTCAGCTGCTTGATTATTGCCAGCTGAGCAGCATGATTCCTCACACCTGAGTTCCATGATTATTGCCTGCTGACTGTTTGATTCGTGCCTACTCAGCTCTTTGTTTATTGCCTCCAGAGGCACATGATCAGTGTATGATAGCAAACATGATCAGCGCATGATCAGTCACATGATCAGCGCCATTAAGTCACGTGATCACTACATGATAGTCATGTGATCAGTCCATGCTCAGTCACGGTATCAGTGCATGATCAGCCACGTGATCAGTGCATGATCTGTCACATGATTAGTGTATGATCATCCACGTGATCAGTGCATGGGCAGTCATGTGATCAGTGCATGATATAGACGTGATCAGTGCATGATCAGTCTCGTGATCAGTGCATGATAGCCACGTGATCAGTGCATGATCAGTCACCTGATGGGTGTATGATCATTCACGTGACCTGTACATGGTAGCTACATGATCATTGCATGATCAGCCACGTGAGTAGTGCATGATAGCCACGTGATCACTGCATGATCAGTCACGTGATCAGTGCATGATCAGTCATGTGACCAGTACATGGTAGCTGCGTGATCATGCATGATCAGCCACGTGAGCAGTGCATGATAGCCACGTGATCAGTGCATGATCAGTCACGTGATCAGTGCATGATCAGTCACGTGATCAGTGCATGATCAGCCACGTGATCAGTGCATGATCAGGCACGTGATCAGTGTATGATCAGCCACGTGATCAGTGCATGATAGCCACGTGATCAGTGCATGATCAGTCACGTGATCAGTGCATGATCAGTCACGTGATCAGTGCATGATCAGCCACGTGATCAGTGCATGATCAGCCACGTGATCAGTGCATGATCAGTCACGTGATCAGTGCATGATCAGTCACGTGATCAGTGCATGATCAGTCACGTGATCAGTGCATGATCAGCCACGTGATCAGTGCATGATAGCCACGTGATCAGTGCATGATAGCCACGTGATCAGTGCATGATCAGTCACGTGATCAGTGCATGATCAGTCACGTGATCAGTGCATGATCAGCCACGTGATCAGTGCATGATCAGTCATGTGATCAGTGCATGATAGCCCGTGATCAGTGCATGATCAGTCACGTGATCAGTGCATGATCAGCCACGTGATCAGTGCATGATAGCCACGTGATCAGTGCATGATCAGCCACGTGATCAGTGCATGATCAGCCACGTGATCAGTGCATGATCAGCCACGTGATCAGTGCATGATATTACGTGATCAGTGCATGATCAGTCACGTGATCAGTGCATGATAGCCACGTGATCAGTGCATGATCAGTCACGTGATCAGTGTGTGATCAGCCACGTGAACAGTGCATGCTCAGTCACGTGATCAGGGCCTGCTGAGCTGCGTGATTACTGTCTGCTCATCTGCTTGACAATTGCCAGCTGAGCTGCACGATTCCTGCCTGTCATCTCCTTGACAATTGCCACCTGTGCTGCGTAATTCCTGCCTGCTCATCTACTTGATTATTGCCAGCTGAGCAGCATGATTTCTCAGAGCTGAGTTCCATGATTATAGCCTGCTGACTGATTCCTGCCTACTCAGCTCTATGTTCATTGCCTCCAGAGGCACATGATCAGTGTGTGACAGAAACATGATCAGCACATGATCAGTCACATGATCAGTGCATGATAAGCCACGTGATCAGTGCATGATCAGTTACGTGATCAGTGCATGATCAGTCATGTGACCAGTACATGGTAGCTGCGTGATCAGTGCATGATCAGCCACGTGATCAGTGCATGATCAGTCACGTGATCAGTGCATGATCAGCCACGTGATCAGTGCATGATCAGCCACGTGATCAGTGCATGATCAGTCACGTGATCAGTGCATGATATCACGTGATCAGTGCATGATCAGCCACGTGATCAGTGCATGATAGCCACGTGATCAGTGCATGATAGCCACGTGATCAGTGCATGATCAGTCACGTGATCAGTACATGATCAGTCACGTGAACAGTGCATGATCATTTACGTGATCAGTGCATGATCAGTCACGTGACCAGTATATGGTAGCCGTGATCATTCCATGACGAGCCACGTGAGCAGTGCATGATAGCCACGTGATGTGTGCATGATGAGTTACGTGAGCAGAGTATGATCAGCCACGTGATCAGTGCATGAGTGCCACGTGATCAGTGCATGATATGTCACGTGACAGGTGTGTGATCAGCCACGTGAACAGTGCATGTTCAGCCACGTGATCAGTGCATGATAGCCACGTGATCAGTGCATGATCAGTTACGTGAGCAGTGTATGATCAGCCACGTGATCAGTGCATGGTCAGACACGTGAACAGTGTATGATCAGCCACGTGATCAGTGCATGATATCCACGTGATCAGTGCATGATCAGCCACGTGAACAGTGCATGCTCAGTCACGTGATCTGGGCCTGCTGAGCTGCGTGATTACTGTCTGCTCATCTGCTTGACAATTGCCAGCTGAGCTGCACGATTCCTGCCTGTCATCTGCTTGACAATTGCCAGCTGTGCTGCGTAATTCCTGCCTGCTCAGCTGCTTGATTATTGCCAGCTGAGCAGCATGATTCCTCACACCTGAGTTCCATGATTATTGCCTGCTGACTGTTTGATTCGTGCCTACTCAGCTCTTTGTTTATTGCCTCCAGAGGCACATGATCAGTGTATGATAGCAAACATGATCAGCGCATGATCAGTCACATGATCAGCGCCATTAAGTCACGTGATCACTACATGATAGTCATGTGATCAGTCCATGCTCAGTCACGGTATCAGTGCATGATCAGCCACGTGATCAGTGCATGATCTGTCACATGATTAGTGTATGATCATCCACGTGATCAGTGCATGGGCAGTCATGTGATCAGTGCATGATATAGACGTGATCAGTGCATGATCAGTCTCGTGATCAGTGCATGATAGCCACGTGATCAGTGCATGATCAGTCACCTGATGGGTGTATGATCATTCACGTGACCTGTACATGGTAGCTACATGATCATTGCATGATCAGCCACGTGAGTAGTGCATGATAGCCACGTGATCACTGCATGATCAGTCACGTGATCAGTGCATGATCAGTCATGTGACCAGTACATGGTAGCTGCGTGATCATGCATGATCAGCCACGTGAGCAGTGCATGATAGCCACGTGATCAGTGCATGATCAGACACGTGATCAGTGCATGATCAGTCACGTGATCAGTGCATGATCAGCCACGTGATCAGTGCATGACCAGGCACGTGATCAGTGTATGTCAGCCAAGTGATCAGTGCATGATAGCCACGTGATCAGTGCATGATCAGTCACGTGATCAGTGCATGATCAGTCACGTGATCAGTGTATGATCAGCCACGTGATCAGTGCATGATCAGCCACATGATCAGTGCATGATCAATTACGTGATCAGTGCATGATCAGTCACGTGACCAGTACATGGTAGCTCACGTGATCATTGCCTGATCAGCCACGTGATCAGTGCATGATAGCCACGTGATCAGTGCATGATCAGCCACGTGATCAGTGCATGATCAGTCACGTGATCAGTGCATGATCAGTCACGTGATCAGTGCATGATCATCCACGTGATCAGTGCATGTGGAGTCATGTAGTCAGTGCATGATAGCCCGTGATCAGTGCATGATCAGTCCCGTGATCAGTTATGATCAGCCACGTGATCAGTGCATGATAGCCACGTGATCAGTGCATGATCAGTCACATGATCAGTCACGTGATAGGTGTGTGATCAGCCACGTGAACAGTGCATGCTCAGTCACGTGATCAGGGCCTGCTGAGCTGCGTGATTACTGTCTGCTCATCTGCTTGACAATTGCCAGCTGAGCTGCACGATTCCTGCCTGTCATCTGCTTGACAATTGCCACCTGTGCTGCGTAATTCCTGCCTGCTCATCTGCTTGATTATTGCCAGCTGAGCAGCATGATTTCTCAGAGCTGAGTTCCATGATTATAGCCTGCTGACTGATTCCTGCCTACTCAGCTCTATGTTCATTGCCTCCAGAGGCACATGATCAGTGTGTGACACCAAACATGATCAGCACATGATCAGTCACATGATCAGTGCATGATAAGCCACGTGATCAGTGCATGATCAATTATGTGATCAGTGCATGATCAGTCATGTGACCAGTACATGGTAGCTGCGTGATCAGTGCATGATCAGCCACGTGATCAGTGCATGATCAGTCACGTGATCAGTGCATGATCAGTCACGTGATAGTGTGTGATCAGCCACGTGATCAGTGCATGATATCCACGTGATCAGTGCATGATAGCCACGTGATCAGTGCATGATAGCCACGTGATCAGTGCATGATCAGTCACGTGATCGTGTGTGATCAGCCACGTGATCAGTGCATGATATCCACGTGATCAGTGCATGATAGCCACGTGATCAGTGCATGATCATTCACGTGATCAGTGCATGATCAGTCACGTGATCAGTGTGTGATCAGCCACTGATCAGTGCATGATGAGCCACGTGATCAGTGCATGATCAATTACGTGATCAGTGCATGATCAGTCACGTGATCAGTGCATGATAGCTACGTGATCATTGCATGATCAGCCACGTGATCAGTGCATGATAGCCACGTGATCAGTGCATGATAGCCACGTGATCAGTGCATGATCAGTCACGTGATCGTGTGTGATCAGCCACGTGATCAGTGCATGATAGCCACGTGATCAGTGCATGATAGCCACGTGATCAGTGCATGATCAGTCACGTGATCAGTGCATGATCAGTCACGTGACCAGTACATGGTAGTTACATGATCAGTGCATGATCAGCCACGTGATCAGTGCATGATAGCCACGTGATCAGTGCATGATCAGTCACGTGATCAGTGCATGATCAGTCACGTGACCAGTGCATGGTAGCTGCGTGATCATGCATGATCAGCCACGTGATCAGTGCATGATAGCCACGTGATCAGTGCATGATCAGTCACGTGATCAGTGCATGATCAGCCACGTGATCAGTGCATGATCAGGCACGTGATCAGTGCATGATCAGCCACGTGATCAGTGCATGATAGCCACGTGATCAGTGCATGATCAGTCACGTGATCAGTGCATGATCAGTCACGTGATCAGTGCATGATAGCCACGTGATCAGTGCATGATAGCCACGTGATCAGTGCATGATCAGTCACGTGATCAGTGCATGATCAGCCACGTGATCAGTGCATGATCAGTCACGTGATCAGTGTATGATCATCCACGTGATCAGTGCATGATCAGTCATGTGATCAGTGCATGATATAGACGTGATCAGTGCATGATCAGTCACGTGATCAGTGCATGATAGCCACGTGATCAGTGCATGATCAGTCACCTGATCAGTGTATGATCATTCACGTGACCTGTACATGGTAGTTACATGATCATTGCATGATCAGCCACGTGATAGTGCATGATAGCCACGTGATCAGTGCATGATCAGTCACGTGATCAGTGCATGATCAGTCATGTGACCAGTACATGGTAGCTGCGTGATCATGCATGATCAGCCACGTGATCAGTGCATGATAGCCACGTGATCAGTGCATGATCAGTCACGTGATCAGTGCATGATCAGTCACGTGATCAGTGCATGATCAGCCACGTGATCAGTGCATGATCAGGCACGTGATCAGTGCATGATCAGCCACGTGATCAGTGCATGATAGCCACGTGATCAGTGCATGATCAGTCACGTGATCAGTGCATGATCAGTCACGTGATCAGTGCATGATCAGCCACGTGATCAGTGCATGATCAGCCACGTGATCAGTGCATGATCAATTACGTGATCAGTGCATGATCAGTCACGTGACCAGTACATGGTAGCTACGTGATCATTGCATGATCAGCCACGTGAGCAGTGCATGATAGCCACGTGATCAGTGCATGATCAGCCACGTGATCAGTGCATGATCAGTCACGTGATCAGTGCATGATCAGTCACGTGATCAGTGCATGATCATCCACGTGATCAGTGCATGTGGAGTCATGTAGTCAGTGCATGATAGCCCGTGATCAGTGCATGATCAGTCACGTGATCAGTTATGATCAGCCACGTGATCAGTGCATGATAGCCACGTGATCAGTGCATGATCAGTCACATGATCAGTGCATGATCAGTCACGTGATCAGGTGTGTGATCAGCCACGTGAACAGTGCATGCTCAGTCACGTGATCAGGGCCTGCTGAGCTGCGTGATTACTGTCTGCTCATCTGCTTGACAATTGCCAGCTGAGCTGCACGATTCCTGCCTGTCATCTGCTTGACAATTGCCACCTGTGCTGCGTAATTCCTGCCTGCTCATCTACTTGATTATTGCCAGCTGAGCAGCATGATTTCTCAGAGCTGAGTTCCATGATTATAGCCTGCTGACTGATTCCTGCCTACTCAGCTCTATGTTCATTGCCTCCAGAGGCACATGATCAGTGTGTGACACCAAACATGATCAGCACATGATCAGTCACATGATCAATGCATGATAAGCCACGTGATCAGTGCATGATCAGTTATGTGATCAGTGCATGATCAGTCATGTGATCAGTGCATGGTAGCCACGTGATCAGTGCATGATCAGCCACGTGATCAGTGCATGATCAGTCACGTGATCAGTGCATGATCAGTCACGTGATCAGTGCATGATCAGCCACGTGATCAGTGCATGATATCCACGTGATCAGTGCATGATAGCCACGTGATCAGTGCATGATAGCCACGTGATCAGTGCATGATCAGTCACGTGATCGTGTGTGATCAGCCACGTGATCAGTGCATGATAGCCACGTGATCAGTGCATGATAGCCACGTGATCAGTGCATGATCAGTCACGTGATCAGTGCATGATCAGTCACGTGATCGTGTGTGATCAGCCACTGATCAGTGCATGATCAGCCACGTGATCAGTGCATGATCAATTACGTGATCAGTGCATGATCAGTCACGTGATCAGTGCATGATAGCTACGTGATCAGTGCATGATCAGCCACGTGATCAGTGCATGATAGCCACGTGATCAGTGCATGATAGCCACGTGATCAGTGCATGATCAGTCATGTGATCAGTGTGATCAGCCACGTGATCAGTGCATGATAGCCACGTGATCAGTGCATGATAGCCACGTGATCAGTGCATGATCAGTCACGTGATCAGTGCATGATCAGTCACGTGATCAGTGCATGATAGCCACGTGATCAGTGCATGATCAGTCACGTGATCAGTGCATGATCAGCCACGTGATCAGTGCATGATCAGTCACGTGATCAGTGCATGATCAGCCACGTGATCAGTGCATGATAGCCACGTGATCAGTGCATGATCAGTCACGTGATCAGTGCATGATCAGCCACGTGATCAGTGCATGATCAGTCACGTGATCAGTGCATGATCAGTCACGTGATCAGTGCATGATAGCCACGTGATCAGTGCATGATCAGCCACGTGATCAGTGCATGATAGCCACGTGATCAGTGCATGATCAGCCACGTGATCAGTGCATGATCAGTCACGTGATCAGTGCATGATCAGCCACGTGATCAGTGCATGATCAGTCACGTGATCAGTGCATGATAGCCACGTGATCAGTGCATGATCAGTCACGTGATCAGTGCATGATCAGTCACGTGATCAGTGCATGATAGCCACGTGATCAGTGCATGATCAGTCACGTGATCAGTGCATGATCAGCCACGTGATCAGTGCATGATCAGTCACGTGATCAGTGCATGATCAGCCACGTGATCAGTGCATGATAGCCACGTGATCAGTGCATGATCAGTCACGTGATCAGTGCATGATCAGCCACGTGATCAGTGCATGATCAGCCACGTGATCAGTGCATGATCAGCCACGTGATCAGTGCATGATAGCCACGTGATCAGTGCATGATCAGTCACGTGATCAGTGCATGATCAGTCACGTGATCAGTGCATGATCAGCCACGTGATCAGTGCATGATCAGTTACGTGATCAGTGCATGATCAGTCACGTGATCAGTGCATGATAGCTACGTGATCAGTGCATGATCAGCCACGTGATCAGTGCATGATAGCCACGTGATCAGTGCATGATCAGTCACGTGATCAGTGCATGATCAGTCACGTGATCAGTGCATGATCAGTCACGTGATCAGTGCATGATCAGTCACGTGATCAGTGCATGATAGCCACGTGATCAGTGCATGATCAGCCACGTGATCAGTGCATGATAGCCACGTGATCAGTGCATGATCAGCACGTGATCAGTGCATGATCAGCCACGTGATCAGTGCATGATCAGTCACGTGATCAGTGCATGATCAGCCACGTGATCAGTGCATGATACCACGTGATCAGTGCATGATCAGTCACGTGATCAGTGCATGATCAGCCACGTGATCAGTGCATGATCAGTCACGTGATCAGTGCATGATAGCCACGTGATCAGTGCATGATCAGTCACGTGATCAGTGCATGATCAGTCACGTGATCAGTGCATGATCAGCCACGTGATCAGTGCATGATAGCCACGTGATCAGTGCATGATCAGCCACGTGATCAGTGCATGATCAGTCACGTGATCAGTGCATGATAGCTGCGTGATCAGTGCATGATCAGCCACGTGATCAGTGCATGATAGCCACGTGATCAGTGCATGATCAGCCACGTGATCAGTGCATGATCAGTCACGTGATCAGTGCATGATCAGTCACGTGATCAGTGCATGATAGCTACGTGATCAGTGCATGATCAGCCACGTGATCAGTGCATGATAGCCACGTGATCAGTGCATGATAGCCACGTGATCAGTGCATGATCAGTCACGTGATCAGTGCATGATCAGCCACGTGATCAGTGCATGATAGCCACGTGATCAGTGCATGATAGCCACGTGATCAGTGCATGATAGCCACGTGATCAGTGCATGATCAGTCACGTGATCAGTGTGTGATCAGCCACGTGATCAGTGCATGATAGCCACGTGATCAGTGCATGATCATTACGTGATCAGTGCATGATCAGTCACGTGATCAGTACATGGTAGCTACGTGATCATTGCATGATCAGCCACGTGATCAGTGCATGATAGCCACGTGATCAGTGCATGATCAGTCACGTGATCAGTGCATGATCAGTCACGTGATCAGTGCATGATCAGGCACGTGATCAGTGCATGATCAGCCACGTGATCAGTGCATGATAGCCACGTGATCAGTGCATGATCAGCCACGTGATCAGTGCATGATCAGTCACGTGATCAGTGCATGATCATTTACGTGATCAGTGCATGATCAGTCACGTGACCAGTATATGGTAGCTACGTGATCATTGCATGACAGCCACGTGAGCAGTGCATGATAGCCACGTGATGTGTGCATGATCAGTTACGTGAGCAGTGTATGATCAGCCACGTGATCAGTGCATGAGTGCCACGTGATCAGTGCATGATAGTCACGTGACAGTGTGTGATCAGCCACGTGAACAGTGCATGATCAGCCACGTGATCAGTGCATGATAGCCACGTGATCAGTGCATGATCAGTTACGTGATCAGTGTATGATCAGCCACGTGATCAGTGCATGGTCAGACACGTGATCAGTGCATGATCAGCCACGTGATCAGTGCATGATCAGTCACGTGATCAGTGTATGATCAGCCACGTGAACAGTGCATGCTCAGTCACGTGATCTGGGCCTGCTGAGCTGCGTGATTCCTGTCTGCTCATCTGCTTGATTATTGCCAGCTGAGCAGCATGATTCCTCACACCTGAGTTCCATGATTATTGCCTGCTGACTGTTTGATTCGTGCCTACTCAGCTCTTTGTTTATTGCCTCCAGAGGCACATGATCAGTGTATGATAGCAAACATGATCAGTGCATGATCAGTCACATGATCAGTGCCATTAAGTCACGTGATCACTACATGATAGTCATGTGATCAGTCCATGCTCAGTCACGGTATCAGTGCATGATCAGCCACGTGATCAGTGCATGATCAGCCACGTGATCAGTGCATGATCAGCCACGTGATCAGTGCATGATCAGTCACGTGATCAGTGCATGATCAGGCACGTGATCAGTGCATGATCAGCCACGTGATCAGTGCATGATAGCCACGTGATCAGTGCATGATCAGTCACCTGATGGGTGTATGATCAGTCACGTGATCAGTACATGGTAGCTACATGATCATTGCATGATCAGCCACGTGAGTAGTGCATGATAGCCACGTGATCAGTGCATGATCAGTCACGTGATCAGTGCATGATCAGTCACGTGATCAGTGCATGATCAGCCACGTGATCAGTGCATGATAGCCACGTGATCAGTGCATGATCAGTCACGTGATCAGTGCATGATCAGTCACGTGATCAGTGCATGATCAGCCACGTGATCAGTGCATGATAGCCACGTGATCAGTGCATGATCAGTCACGTGATCAGTGCATGATCAGTCACGTGATCAGTGCATGATCAGCCACGTGATCAGTGCATGATCAGCCACGTGATCAGTGCATGATCAATTACGTGATCAGTGCATGATCAGTCACGTGATCAGTGCATGATAGCTACGTGATCAGTGCATGATCAGCCACGTGATCAGTGCATGATAGCCACGTGATCAGTGCATGATCAGTCACGTGATCAGTGCATGATCAGTCACGTGATCAGTGCATGATCAGTCACGTGATCAGTGCATGATCAGTCACGTGATCAGTGCATGATCATCCACGTGATCAGTGCATGATCAGTCACGTGATCAGTGCATGATATAGACGTGATCAGTGCATGATCAGTCACGTGATCAGTGCATGATCAGCCACGTGATCAGTGCATGATAGCCAGTGATCAGTGCATGATAGCCAGTGATCAGTGCATGATCAGTCACGTGATCAGTGCATGATCAGCCACGTGATCAGTGCATGATCAGCCACGTGATCAGTGCATGATCAGTCACGTGATCAGTGCATGATCAGTCACGTGATCAGTACATGATCAGTCACGTGAACAGTGCATGATCATTTACGTGATCTGTGCATGATCAGTCACGTGACCAGTATATGGTAGCTACGTGATCATTCCATGATCAGCCACGTGAGCAGTGCATGATAGCCACGTGATGTGTGCATGATGAGTTACGTGAGCAGAGTATGATCAGCCACGTGATCAGTGCATGAGTGCCACGTGATCAGTGCATGATATGTCACGTGACAGGTGTGTGATCAGCCACGTGATCAGTGCATGATCAGCCACGTGATCAGTGCATGATAGCCACGTGATCAGTGCATGATCAGACACGTGAACAGTGTATGATCAGCCACGTGATCAGTGCATGATATCCAAGTGATCAGTGCATGATCAATCACGTGATCAGTGTATGATCAGCCACGTGAACAGTGCATGCTCAGTCACGTGATCTGGGCCTGCTGAGCTGCGTGATTACTGTCTGCTCATCTGCTTGACAATTGCCAGCTGAGCTGCACGATTCCTGCCTGTCATCTGCTTGACAATTGCCAGCTGTGCTGCGTAATTCCTGCCTGCTCAGCTGCTTGATTATTGCCAGCTGAGCAGCATGATTCCTCACACCTGAGTTCCATGATTATTGCCTGCTGACTGTTTGATTCGTGCCTACTCAGCTCTTTGTTTATTGCCTCCAGAGGCACATGATCAGTGTATGATAGCAAACATGATCAGCGCATGATCAGTCACATGATCAGCGCCATTAAGTCACGTGATCACTACATGATAGTCATGTGATCAGTCCATGCTCAGTCACGGTATCAGTGCATGATCAGCCACGTGATCAGTGCATGATCTGTCACATGATTAGTGTATGATCATCCACGTGATCAGTGCATGGGCAGTCATGTGATCAGTGCATGATATAGACGTGATCAGTGCATGATCAGTCTCGTGATCAGTGCATGATAGCCACGTGATCAGTGCATGATCAGTCACCTGATGGGTGTATGATCATTCACGTGACCTGTACATGGTAGCTACATGATCATTGCATGATCAGCCACGTGAGTAGTGCATGATAGCCACGTGATCACTGCATGATCAGTCACGTGATCAGTGCATGATCAGTCATGTGACCAGTACATGGTAGCTGCGTGATCATGCATGATCAGCCACGTGAGCAGTGCATGATAGCCACGTGATCAGTGCATGATCAGACACGTGATCAGTGCATGATCAGTCACGTGATCAGTGCATGATCAGCCACGTGATCAGTGCATGATCAGGCACGTGATCAGTGTATGTCAGCCACGTGATCAGTGCATGATAGCCACGTGATCAGTGCATGATCAGTCACGTGATCAGTGCATGATCAGTCACGTGATCAGTGCATGATCAGCCACGTGATCAGTGCATGATAGCCACGTGATCAGTGCATGATCAGTCACGTGATCAGTGCATGATCAGCCACGTGATCAGTGCATGATCAGTCACGTGATCAGTGCATGATCAGCCACGTGATCAGTGCATGATAGCCACGTGATCAGTGCATGATAGCCACGTGATCAGTGCATGATCAGTCACGTGATCAGTGCATGATCAGCCACGTGATCAGTGCATGATCAGTCATGTGATCAGTGCATGATAGCCCGTGATCAGTGCATGATCAGTCCCGTGATCAGTGCATGATCAGTCACGTGATCAGTGCATGATAGCCACGTGATCAGTGCATGATCAGTCACGTGATCAGTGCATGATCAGCCACGTGATCAGTGCATGATAGCCACGTGATCAGTGCATGATATTACGTGATCAGTGCATGATCAGTCACGTGATCAGTGCATGATAGCCACGTGATCAGTGCATGATCAGTCACGTGATCAGTGTATGATCAGCCACGTGAACAGTGCATGCTCAGTCACGTGATCAGGGCCTGCTGAGCTGCGTGATTACTGTCTGCTCATCTGCTTGACAATTGCCAGCTGAGCTGCACGATTCCTGCCTGTCATCTCCTTGACAATTGCCACCTGTGCTGCGTAATTCCTGCCTGCTCATCTACTTGATTATTGCCAGCTGAGCAGCATGATTTCTCAGAGCTGAGTTCCATGATTATAGCCTGCTGACTGATTCCTGCCTACTCAGCTCTATGTTCATTGCCTCCAGAGGCACATGATCAGTGTGTGACAGAAACATGATCAGCACATGATCAGTCACATGATCAGTGCATGATAAGCCACGTGATCAGTGCATGATCAATTACGTGATCAGTGCATGATCAGTCATGTGACCAGTACATGGTAGCTGCGTGATCAGTGCATGATCAGCCACGTGATCAGTGCATGATCAGTCACGTGATCAGTGCATGATCAGTCACGTGATCAGTGCATGATAGCCACGTGATCAGTGCATGATCAGCCACGTGATCAGTGCATGATCAGTCACGTGATCAGTGCATGATAGCTACGTGATCAGTGCATGATCAGCCACGTGATCAGTGCATGATAGCCACGTGATCAGTGCATGATAGCCACGTGATCAGTGCATGATCAGTCACGTGATCAGTACATGATCAGTCACGTGAACAGTGCATGATCATTTACGTGATCAGTGCATGATCAGTCACGTGACCAGTATATGGTAGCTTCGTGATCATTCCATGACGAGCCACGTGAGCAGTGCATGATAGCCACGTGATGTGTGCATGATCAGTTACGTGAGCAGAGTATGATCAGCCACGTGATCAGTGCATGAGTGCCACGTGATCAGTGCATGATATGTCACGTGACAGGTGTGTGATCAGCCACGTGAACAGTGCATGTTCAGCCACGTGATCAGTGCATGATAGCCACGTGATCAGTGCATGATCAGTTACGTGAGCAGTGTATGATCAGCCACGTGATCAGTGCATGGTCAGACACGTGAACAGTGTATGATCAGCCACGTGATCAGTGCATGATATCCACGTGATCAGTGCATGATCAGCCACGTGAACAGTGCATGCTCAGTCACGTGATCTGGGCCTGCTGAGCTGCGTGATTACTGTCTGCTCATCTGCTTGACAATTGCCAGCTGAGCTGCACGATTCCTGCCTGTCATCTGCTTGACAATTGCCAGCTGTGCTGCGTAATTCCTGCCTGCTCAGCTGCTTGATTATTGCCAGCTGAGCAGCATGATTCCTCACACCTGAGTTCCATGATTATTGCCTGCTGACTGTTTGATTCGTGCCTACTCAGCTCTTTGTTTATTGCCTCCAGAGGCACATGATCAGTGTATGATAGCAAACATGATCAGCGCATGATCAGTCACATGATCAGCGCCATTAAGTCACGTGATCACTACATGATAGTCATGTGATCAGTCCATGCTCAGTCACGGTATCAGTGCATGATCAGCCACGTGATCAGTGCATGATCTGTCACATGATTAGTGTATGATCATCCACGTGATCAGTGCATGGGCAGTCATGTGATCAGTGCATGATATAGACGTGATCAGTGCATGATCAGTCTCGTGATCAGTGCATGATAGCCACGTGATCAGTGCATGATCAGTCACCTGATGGGTGTATGATCATTCACGTGACCTGTACATGGTAGCTACATGATCATTGCATGATCAGCCACGTGAGTAGTGCATGATAGCCACGTGATCACTGCATGATCAGTCACGTGATCAGTGCATGATCAGTCATGTGACCAGTACATGGTAGCTGCGTGATCATGGCATGATCAGCCACGTGAGCAGTGCATGATAGCCACGTGATCAGTGCATGATCAGACACGTGATCAGTGCATGATCAGTCACGTGATCAGTGCATGATCAGCCACGTGATCAGTGCATGATCAGGCACGTGATCAGTGTATGTCAGCCACGTGATCAGTGCATGATAGCCACGTGATCAGTGCATGATCAGTCACGTGATCAGTGCATGATCAGTCACGTGATCAGTGCATGATCAGCCACGTGATCAGTGCATGATCAGCCACGTGATCAGTGCATGATCAATTACGTGATCAGTGCATGATCAGTCACGTGACCAGTACATGGTAGCTACGTGATCATTGCATGATCAGCCACGTGATCAGTGCATGATAGCCACGTGATCAGTGCATGATCAGCCACGTGATCAGTGCATGATCAGTCACGTGATCAGTGCATGATCAGTCACGTGATCAGTGCATGATCAGTCACGTGATCAGTGCATGATCAGCCACGTGATCAGTGCATGTGGAGTCATGTATCAGTGCATGATAGCACGTGATCAGTGCATGATCAGTCCCGTGATCAGTTATGATCAGCCACGTGATCAGTGCATGATAGCCACGTGATCAGTGCATGATCAGTCACGTGATCAGTGCATGATCAGTCACGTGATCAGTGTGTGATCAGCCACGTGAACAGTGCATGCTCAGTCACGTGATCAGGGCCTGCTGAGCTGCGTGATTACTGTCTGCTCATCTGCTTGACAATTGCCAGCTGAGCTGCACGATTCCTGCCTGTCATCTGCTTGACAATTGCCACCTGTGCTGCGTAATTCCTGCCTGCTCATCTGCTTGATTATTGCCAGCTGAGCAGCATGATTTCTCAGAGCTGAGTTCCATGATTATAGCCTGCTGACTGATTCCTGCCTACTCAGCTCTTTGTTCATTGCCTCCAGAGGCACATGATCAGTGTATGACACCAAACATGATCAGCGCATGATCAGTCACATGATCAGTGCATGATAAGCCACGTGATCAGTGCATGATCAGTTATGTGATCAGTGCATGATCAGTCATGTGATCAGTGCATGGTAGCTGTGTGATCAGTGCATGATCAGCCACGTGATCAGTGCATGATCAGTCACGTGATCAGTGCATGATCAGTCACGTGATCAGTGCATGATCAGCCACGTGATCAGTGCATGATATCCACGTGATCAGTGCATGATAGCCACGTGATCAGTGCATGATAGCCACGTGATCAGTGCATGATCAGTCACGTGATCGTGTGTGATCAGCCACGTGATCAGTGCATGATAGCCACGTGATCAGTGCATGATAGCCACGTGATCAGTGCATGATCAGTCACGTGATCAGTGCATGATCAGTCACGTGATCAGTGTGTGATCAGCCACGTGATCAGTGCATGATGAGCCACGTGATCAGTGCATGATCAATTACGTGATCAGTGCATGATCAGTCACGTGATCAGTGCATGGTAGCTACGTGATCAGTGCATGATCAGCCACGTGATCAGTGCATGATAGCCACGTGATCAGTGCATGATAGCCACGTGATCAGTGCATGATCAGTCACGTGATCGTGTGTGATCAGCCACGTGATCAGTGCATGATCAGCCACGTGATCAGTGCATGATAGCCACGTGATCAGTGCATGATCAGTCACGTGATCAGTGCATGATCAGTCACGTGACCAGTACATGGTAGTTACATGATCATTGCATGATCAGCCACGTGATCAGTGCATGATAGCCACGTGATCAGTGCATGATCAGTCACGTGATCAGTGCATGATCAGTCACGTGATCAGTGCATGGTAGCTGCGTGATCATGCATGATCAGCCACGTGATCAGTGCATGATAGCCACGTGATCAGTGCATGATCAGTCACGTGATCAGTGCATGATCAGCCACGTGATCAGTGCATGATCAGCCACGTGATCAGTGCATGATCAGTCACGTGATCAGTGCATGATCAGCCACGTGATCAGTGCATGATCAGCCACGTGATCAGTGCATGATCAGTCACGTGATCAGTGCATGATCAGCCACGTGATCAGTGCATGATAGCCACGTGATCAGTGCATGATCAGTCACGTGATCAGTGCATGATCAGTCACGTGATCAGTGCATGATCAGCCACGTGATCAGTGCATGATCAGCCACGTGATCAGTGCATGATCAATTACGTGATCAGTGCATGATCAGTCACGTGACCAGTACATGGTAGCTACGTGATCATTGCATGATCAGCCACGTGATCAGTGCATGATAGCCACGTGATCAGTGCATGATCAGCCACGTGATCAGTGCATGATCAGTCACGTGATCAGTGCATGATCAGTCACGTGATCAGTGCATGATCAGCCACGTGATCAGTGCATGTCAGTCATGTAGTCAGTGCATGATAGCCCGTGATCAGTGCATGATCAGTCACGTGATCAGTGCATGATCAGCCACGTGATCAGTGCATGATAGCCACGTGATCAGTGCATGATCAGTCACATGATCAGTGCATGATCAGTCACGTGATCAGTGTATGATCAGCCACGTGAACAGTGCATGCTCAGTCACGTGATCAGGGCCTGCTGAGCTGCGTGATTACTGTCTGCTCATCTGCTTGACAATTGCCAGCTGAGCTGCACGATTCCTGCCTGTCATCTGCTTGACAATTGCCACCTGTGCTGCGTAATTCCTGCCTGCTCATCTACTTGATTATTGCCAGCTGAGCAGCATGATTTCTCAGAGCTGAGTTCCATGATTATAGCCTGCTGACTGATTCCTGCCTACTCAGCTCTATGTTCATTGCCTCCAGAGGCACATGATCAGTGTATGACACCAAACATGATCAGCGCATGATCAGTCACATGATCAGTGCATGATAAGCCACGTGATCAGTGCATGATCAGTCATGTGATCAGTGCATGATCAGTCATGTGACCAGTACATGGTAGCTGCGTGATCAGTGCATGATCAGCCACGTGATCAGTGCATGATCAGTCACGTGATCAGTGCATGATCAGTCACGTGATCAGTGTGTGATCAGCCACGTGATCAGTGCATGATATCCACGTGATCAGTGCATGATAGCCACGTGATCAGTGCATGATAGCCACGTGATCAGTGCATGATCAGTCACGTGATCGTGTGTGATCAGCCACGTGATCAGTGCATGATAGCCACGTGATCAGTGCATGATAGCCACGTGATCAGTGCATGATCAGTCACGTGATCAGTGCATGATCAGTCACGTGATCGTGTGTGATCAGCCACGTGATCAGTGCATGATCAGCCACGTGATCAGTGCATGATCAGTCACGTGATCAGTGCATGATCAGTCACGTGATCAGTGCATGATAGCTACGTGATCAGTGCATGATCAGCCACGTGATCAGTGCATGATAGCCACGTGATCAGTGCATGATAGCCACGTGATCAGTGCATGATCAGTCACGTGATCAGTGTGATCAGCCACGTGATCAGTGCATGATAGCCACGTGATCAGTGCATGATAGCCACGTGATCAGTGCATGATCAGTCACGTGATCAGTGCATGATCAGTCACGTGATCAGTGCATGATAGCCACGTGATCAGTGCATGATCAGTCACGTGATCAGTGCATGATCAGCCACGTGATCAGTGCATGATCAGTCACGTGATCAGTGCATGATCAGCCACGTGATCAGTGCATGATAGCCACGTGATCAGTGCATGATCAGTCACGTGATCAGTGCATGATCAGCCACGTGATCAGTGCATGATCAGTCACGTGATCAGTGCATGATCAGCCACGTGATCAGTGCATGATAGCCACGTGATCAGTGCATGATCAGCCACGTGATCAGTGCATGATAGCCACGTGATCAGTGCATGATCAGCCACGTGATCAGTGCATGATCAGTCACGTGATCAGTGCATGATCAGCCACGTGATCAGTGCATGATCAGTCACGTGATCAGTGCATGATAGCCACGTGATCAGTGCATGATCAGTCACGTGATCAGTGCATGATCAGTCACGTGATCAGTGCATGATAGCCACGTGATCAGTGCATGATCAGTCACGTGATCAGTGCATGATCAGCCACGTGATCAGTGCATGATCAGCACGTGATCAGTGCATGATCAGCCACGTGATCAGTGCATGATAGCCACGTGATCAGTGCATGATCAGTCACGTGATCAGTGCATGATCAGCCACGTGATCAGTGCATGATCAGCCACGTGATCAGTGCATGATCAGCCACGTGATCAGTGCATGATAGCCACGTGATCAGTGCATGATCAGTCACGTGATCAGTGCATGATCAGTCACGTGATCAGTGCATGATCAGCCACGTGATCAGTGCATGATCAATTACGTGATCAGTGCATGATCAGTCACGTGATCAGTGCATGATCAGCTACGTGATCATTGCATGATCAGCCACGTGATCAGTGCATGATAGCCACGTGATCAGTGCATGATCAGTCACGTGATCAGTGCATGATCAGTCACGTGATCAGTGCATGATCAATTACGTGATCAGTGCATGATCAGTCACGTGATCAGTGCATGATAGCTACGTGATCAGTGCATGATCAGCCACGTGATCAGTGCATGATAGCCACGTGATCAGTGCATGATCAGCCACGTGATCAGTGCATGATCAGCCACGTGATCAGTGCATGATCAGTCACGTGATCAGTGCATGATCAGCCACGTGATCAGTGCATGATAGCCACGTGATCAGTGCATGATCAGTCACGTGATCAGTGCATGATCAGCCACGTGATCAGTGCATGATCAGTCACGTGATCAGTGCATGATCAGCCACGTGATCAGTGCATGATCAGTCACGTGATCAGTGCATGATCAGTCACGTGATCAGTGCATGATCAGCCACGTGATCAGTGCATGATAGCCACGTGATCAGTGCATGATCAGCCACGTGATCAGTGCATGATCAGTCACGTGATCAGTGCATGATAGCTGCGTGATCAGTGCATGATCAGCCACGTGATCAGTGCATGATAGCCACGTGATCAGTGCATGATCAGCCACGTGATCAGTGCATGATCAGTCACGTGATCAGTGCATGATCAGTCACGTGATCAGTGCATGATAGCTACGTGATCAGTGCATGATCAGCCACGTGATCAGTGCATGATAGCCACGTGATCAGTGCATGATAGCCACGTGATCAGTGCATGATCAGTCACGTGTGTGATCAGCCACGTGATCAGTGCATGATATCCACGTGATCAGTGCATGATAGCCACGTGATCAGTGCATGATAGCCACGTGATCAGTGCATGATCAGTCACGTGATCAGTGCATGATCAGCCACGTGATCAGTGCATGATCAGCCACGTGATCAGTGCATGATCATTACGTGATCAGTGCATGATCAGTCACGTGATCAGTGCATGGTAGCTACGTGATCATTGCATGATCAGCCACGTGATCAGTGCATGATAGCCACGTGATCAGTGCATGATCAGTCACGTGATCAGTGCATGATCAGTCACGTGATCAGTGCATGATCAGTCACGTGATCAGTGCATGATCAGCCACGTGATCAGTGCATGATAGCCACGTGATCAGTGCATGATCAGCCACGTGATCAGTGCATGATCAGTCACGTGATCAGTGCATGATCATTTACGTGATCAGTGCATGATCAGTCACGTGATCAGTGCATGGTAGCTACGTGATCATTGCATGACAGCCACGTGATCAGTGCATGATAGCCACGTGATGTGTGCATGATCAGTCACGTGATCAGTGTATGATCAGCCACGTGATCAGTGCATGAGTGCCACGTGATCAGTGCATGATAGTCACGTGACAGTGTGTGATCAGCCACGTGATCAGTGCATGATCAGCCACGTGATCAGTGCATGATAGCCACGTGATCAGTGCATGATCAGTCACGTGATCAGTGTATGATCAGCCACGTGATCAGTGCATGATCAGTCACGTGATCAGTGCATGATCAGCCACGTGATCAGTGCATGATCAGTCACGTGATCAGTGCATGATCAGCCACGTGATCAGTGCATGCTCAGTCACGTGATCAGTGCCTGCTGAGCTGCGTGATTCCTGTCTGCTCATCTGCTTGATTATTGCCAGCTGAGCAGCATGATTCCTCACACCTGAGTTCCATGATTATTGCCTGCTGACTGTTTGATTCGTGCCTACTCAGCTCTTTGTTTATTGCCTCCAGAGGCACATGATCAGTGTATGATAGCAAACATGATCAGTGCATGATCAGTCACATGATCAGTGCCATTAAGTCACGTGATCACTACATGATAGTCATGTGATCAGTCCATGCTCAGTCACGGTATCAGTGCATGATCAGCCACGTGATCAGTGCATGATCAGCCACGTGATCAGTGCATGATAGCCACGTGATCAGTGCATGATCAGTCACGTGATCAGTGCATGATCAGGCACGTGATCAGTGCATGATCAGCCACGTGATCAGTGCATGATAGCCACGTGATCAGTGCATGATCAGTCACCTGATGGGTGTATGATCAGTCACGTGATCAGTACATGGTAGCTACATGATCATTGCATGATCAGCCACGTGAGTAGTGCATGATAGCCACGTGATCAGTGCATGATCAGTCACGTGATCAGTGCATGATCAGTCACGTGATCAGTGCATGATCAGCCACGTGATCAGTGCATGATAGCCACGTGATCAGTGCATGATCAGTCACGTGATCAGTGCATGATCAGTCACGTGATCAGTGCATGATCAGCCACGTGATCAGTGCATGATAGCCACGTGATCAGTGCATGATCAGTCACGTGATCAGTGCATGATCAGTCACGTGATCAGTGCATGATCAGCCACGTGATCAGTGCATGATCAGCCACGTGATCAGTGCATGATCAGTTACGTGATCAGTGCATGATCAGTCACGTGATCAGTGCATGATAGCTACGTGATCAGTGCATGATCAGCCACGTGATCAGTGCATGATAGCCACGTGATCAGTGCATGATCAGTCACGTGATCAGTGCATGATCAGTCACGTGATCAGTGCATGATCAGTCACGTGATCAGTGCATGATCAGTCACGTGATCAGTGCATGATCATCCACGTGATCAGTGCATGATCAGTCACGTGATCAGTGCATGATATAGACGTGATCAGTGCATGATCAGTCACGTGATCAGTGCATGATCAGCCACGTGATCAGTGCATGATAGCCACGTGATCAGTGCATGATCAGCCAGTGATCAGTGCATGATCAGTCACGTGATCAGTGCATGATCAGCCACGTGATCAGTGCATGATCAGCCACGTGATCAGTGCATGATCAGCCACGTGATCAGTGCATGATCAGTCACGTGATCAGTACATGATCAGTCACGTGAACAGTGCATGATCATTTACGTGATCTGTGCATGATCAGTCACGTGACCAGTATATGGTAGCTACGTGATCATTCCATGATCAGCCACGTGAGCAGTGCATGATAGCCACGTGATGTGTGCATGATGAGTTACGTGAGCAGAGTATGATCAGCCACGTGATCAGTGCATGAGTGCCACGTGATCAGTGCATGATATGTCACGTGACAGGTGTGTGATCAGCCACGTGATCAGTGCATGATCAGCCACGTGATCAGTGCATGATAGCCACGTGATCAGTGCATGATCAGACACGTGAACAGTGTATGATCAGCCACGTGATCAGTGCATGATATCCAAGTGATCAGTGCATGATCAATCACGTGATCAGTGTATGATCAGCCACGTGAACAGTGCATGCTCAGTCACGTGATCAGGGCCTGCTGAGCTGCGTGATTACTGTCTGCTCATCTGCTTGACAATTGCCAGCTGAGCTGCACGATTCCTGCCTGTCATCTGCTTGACAATTGCCAGCTGTGCTGCGTAATTCCTGCCTGCTCAGCTGCTTGATTATTGCCAGCTGAGCAGCATGATTCCTCACACCTGAGTTCCATGATTATTGCCTGCTGACTGTTTGATTCGTGCCTACTCAGCTCTTTGTTTATTGCCTCCAGAGGCACATGATCAGTGTATGATAGCAAACATGATCAGCGCATGATCAGTCACATGATCAGCGCCATTAAGTCACGTGATCACTACATGATAGTCATGTGATCAGTCCATGCTCAGTCACGGTATCAGTGCATGATCAGCCACGTGATCAGTGCATGATCTGTCACATGATTAGTGTATGATCATCCACGTGATCAGTGCATGGGCAGTCATGTGATCAGTGCATGATATAGACGTGATCAGTGCATGATCAGTCTCGTGATCAGTGCATGATAGCCACGTGATCAGTGCATGATCAGTCACCTGATGGGTGTATGATCATTCACGTGACCTGTACATGGTAGCTACATGATCATTGCATGATCAGCCACGTGAGTAGTGCATGATAGCCACGTGATCACTGCATGATCAGTCACGTGATCAGTGCATGATCAGTCATGTGACCAGTACATGGTAGCTGCGTGATCATGCATGATCAGCCACGTGAGCAGTGCATGATAGCCACGTGATCAGTGCATGATCAGTCACGTGATCAGTGCATGATCAGTCACGTGATCAGTGCATGATCAGCCACGTGATCAGTGCATGATCAGGCACGTGATCAGTGCATGATCAGCCACGTGATCAGTGCATGATAGCCACGTGATCAGTGCATGATCAGTCACGTGATCAGTGCATGATCAGTCACGTGATCAGTGCATGATCAGCCACGTGATCAGTGCATGATAGCCACGTGATCAGTGCATGATCAGTCACGTGATCAGTGCATGATCAGCCACGTGATCAGTGCATGATCAGTCACGTGATCAGTGCATGATCAGCCACGTGATCAGTGCATGATAGCCACGTGATCAGTGCATGATAGCCACGTGATCAGTGCATGATCAGTCACGTGATCAGTGCATGATCAGCCACGTGATCAGTGCATGATCAGTCATGTGATCAGTGCATGATAGCCCGTGATCAGTGCATGATCAGTCCCGTGATCAGTGCATGATCAGCCACGTGATCAGTGCATGATAGCCACGTGATCAGTGCATGATCAGCCACGTGATCAGTGCATGATCAGCCACGTGATCAGTGCATGATCAGCCACGTGATCAGTGCATGACATACGTGATCAGTGCATGATCAGCCACGTGATCAGTGCATGATAGCCACGTGATCAGTGCATGATCAGTCACGTGATCAGTGTATGATCAGCCACGTGAACAGTGCATGCTCAGTCACGTGATCAGGGCCTGCTGAGCTGCGTGATTACTGTCTGCTCATCTGCTTGACAATTGCCAGCTGAGCTGCACGATTCCTGCCTGTCATCTGCTTGACAATTGCCACCTGTGCTGCGTAATTCCTGCCTGCTCATCTACTTGATTATTGCCAGCTGAGCAGCATGATTTCTCAGAGCTGAGTTCCATGATTATAGCCTGCTGACTGATTCCTGCCTACTCAGCTCTATGTTCATTGCCTCCAGAGGCACATGATCAGTGTGTGACAGAAACATGATCAGCACATGATCAGTCACATGATCAGTGCATGATAAGCCACGTGATCAGTGCATGATCAGTCACGTGATCAGTGCATGATCAGTCATGTGACCAGTACATGGTAGCTGCGTGATCAGTGCATGATCAGCCACGTGATCAGTGCATGATCAGTCACGTGATCAGTGCATGATCAGTCACGTGATCAGTGCATGATAGCCACGTGATCAGTGCATGATCAGCCACGTGATCAGTGCATGATCAGTCACGTGATCAGTGCATGATCAGCTACGTGATCAGTGCATGATCAGCCACGTGATCAGTGCATGATCAGCCACGTGATCAGTGCATGATAGCCACGTGATCAGTGCATGATCAGTCACGTGATCAGTACATGATCAGTCACGTGAACAGTGCATGATCATTTACGTGATCAGTGCATGATCAGTCACGTGACCAGTATATGGTAGCTACGTGATCATTCCATGACGAGCCACGTGAGCAGTGCATGATAGCCACGTGATGTGTGCATGATCAGTTACGTGAGCAGAGTATGATCAGCCACGTGATCAGTGCATGAGTGCCACGTGATCAGTGCATGATATGTCACGTGACAGGTGTGTGATCAGCCACGTGAACAGTGCATGTTCAGCCACGTGATCAGTGCATGATAGCCACGTGATCAGTGCATGATCAGTTACGTGAGCAGTGTATGATCAGCCACGTGATCAGTGCATGGTCAGACACGTGAACAGTGTATGATCAGCCACGTGATCAGTGCATGATATCCACGTGATCAGTGCATGATCAGCCACGTGAACAGTGCATGCTCAGTCACGTGATCTGGGCCTGCTGAGCTGCGTGATTACTGTCTGCTCATCTGCTTGACAATTGCCAGCTGAGCTGCACGATTCCTGCCTGTCATCTGCTTGACAATTGCCAGCTGTGCTGCGTAATTCCTGCCTGCTCAGCTGCTTGATTATTGCCAGCTGAGCAGCATGATTCCTCACACCTGAGTTCCATGATTATTGCCTGCTGACTGTTTGATTCGTGCCTACTCAGCTCTTTGTTTATTGCCTCCAGAGGCACATGATCAGTGTATGATAGCAAACATGATCAGCGCATGATCAGTCACATGATCAGCGCCATTAAGTCACGTGATCACTACATGATAGTCATGTGATCAGTCCATGCTCAGTCACGGTATCAGTGCATGATCAGCCACGTGATCAGTGCATGATCTGTCACATGATTAGTGTATGATCATCCACGTGATCAGTGCATGGGCAGTCATGTGATCAGTGCATGATATAGACGTGATCAGTGCATGATCAGTCTCGTGATCAGTGCATGATAGCCACGTGATCAGTGCATGATCAGTCACCTGATGGGTGTATGATCATTCACGTGACCTGTACATGGTAGCTACATGATCATTGCATGATCAGCCACGTGAGTAGTGCATGATAGCCACGTGATCACTGCATGATCAGTCACGTGATCAGTGCATGATCAGTCATGTGACCAGTACATGGTAGCTGCGTGATCATGCATGATCAGCCACGTGAGCAGTGCATGATAGCCACGTGATCAGTGCATGATCAGACACGTGATCAGTGCATGATCAGTCACGTGATCAGTGCATGATCAGCCACGTGATCAGTGCATGACCAGGCACGTGATCAGTGTATGTCAGCCACGTGATCAGTGCATGATAGCCACGTGATCAGTGCATGATCAGTCACGTGATCAGTGCATGATCAGTCACGTGATCAGTGCATGATCAGCCACGTGATCAGTGCATGATCAGCCACGTGATCAGTGCATGATCAATTACGTGATCAGTGCATGATCAGTCACGTGACCAGTACATGGTAGCTACGTGATCATTGCATGATCAGCCACGTGATCAGTGCATGATAGCCACGTGATCAGTGCATGATCAGCCACGTGATCAGTGCATGATCAGTCACGTGATCAGTGCATGATCAGTCACGTGATCAGTGCATGATCAGTCACGTGATCAGTGCATGATCAGCCACGTGATCAGTGCATGTGAGTCATGTAGTCAGTGCATGATAGCCGTGATCAGTGCATGATCAGTCCCGTGATCAGTGCATGATCAGCCACGTGATCAGTGCATGATCAGCCACGTGATCAGTGCATGATCAGTCACGTGATCAGTGCATGATCAGTCACGTGATCAGTGTATGATCAGCCACGTGAACAGTGCATGCTCAGTCACGTGATCAGGGCCTGCTGAGCTGCGTGATTACTGTCTGCTCATCTGCTTGACAATTGCCAGCTGAGCTGCACGATTCCTGCCTGTCATCTGCTTGACAATTGCCAGCTGTGCTGCGTAATTCCTGCCTGCTCAGCTGCTTGATTATTGCCAGCTGAGCAGCATGATTTCTCAGAGCTGAGTTCCATGATTATAGCCTGCTGACTGATTCCTGCCTACTCAGCTCTTTGTTCATTGCCTCCAGAGGCACATGATCAGTGTATGATACCAAACATGATCAGCACATGATCAGTCACATGATCAGTGCATGATAAGCCACGTGATCAGTGCATGATCAGTCATGTGATCAGTGCATGATCAGTCACGTGATCAGTGCATGGTAGCCACGTGATCAGTGCATGATCAGCCACGTGATCAGTGCATGATCAGTCACGTGATCAGTGCATGATCAGTCACGTGATCAGTGCATGATCAGCCACGTGATCAGTGCATGATATCCACGTGATCAGTGCATGATAGCCACGTGATCAGTGCATGATAGCCACGTGATCAGTGCATGATCAGTCACGTGATCGTGTGTGATCAGCCACGTGATCAGTGCATGATAGCCACGTGATCAGTGCATGATAGCCACGTGATCAGTGCATGATCAGTCACGTGATCAGTGCATGATCAGTCACGTGATCAGTGCATGATCAGCCACTGATCAGTGCATGATCAGCCACGTGATCAGTGCATGATCAATCACGTGATCAGTGCATGATCAGTCACGTGATCAGTGCATGATAGCTACGTGATCAGTGCATGATCAGCCACGTGATCAGTGCATGATAGCCACGTGATCAGTGCATGATAGCCACGTGATCAGTGCATGATCAGTCACGTGATCAGTGTGTGATCAGCCACGTGATCAGTGCATGATCAGCCACGTGATCAGTGCATGATAGCCACGTGATCAGTGCATGATCAGTCACGTGATCAGTGCATGATCAGTCACGTGACCAGTACATGGTAGCTACATGATCATTGCATGATCAGCCACGTGATCAGTGCATGATAGCCACGTGATCAGTGCATGATCAGTCACGTGATCAGTGCATGATCAGTCACGTGACCAGTGCATGGTAGCTGCGTGATCATGCATGATCAGCCACGTGATCAGTGCATGATAGCCACGTGATCAGTGCATGATCAGTCACGTGATCAGTGCATGATCAGTCACGTGATCAGTGCATGATCAGCCACGTGATCAGTGCATGATCAGCCACGTGATCAGTGCATGATCAGCCACGTGATCAGTGCATGATAGCCACGTGATCAGTGCATGATCAGTCACGTGATCAGTGCATGATCAGTCACGTGATCAGTGCATGATCAGCCACGTGATCAGTGCATGATCAGCCACGTGATCAGTGCATGATCAATTACGTGATCAGTGCATGATCAGTCACGTGACCAGTACATGGTAGCTACGTGATCATTGCATGATCAGCCACGTGATCAGTGCATGATAGCCACGTGATCAGTGCATGATCAGCCACGTGATCAGTGCATGATCAGTCACGTGATCAGTGCATGATCAGTCACGTGATCAGTGCATGATCATCCACGTGATCAGTGCATGTCAGTCATGTGTCAGTGCATGATAGCCCGTGATCAGTGCATGATCAGTCACGTGATCAGTTATGATCAGCCACGTGATCAGTGCATGATAGCCACGTGATCAGTGCATGATCAGTCACATGATCAGTGCATGATCAGTCACGTGATCAGTGTGTGATCAGCCACGTGAACAGTGCATGCTCAGTCACGTGATCAGGGCCTGCTGAGCTGCGTGATTACTGTCTGCTCATCTGCTTGACAATTGCCAGCTGAGCTGCACGATTCCTGCCTGTCATCTGCTTGACAATTGCCACCTGTGCTGCGTAATTCCTGCCTGCTCATCTACTTGATTATTGCCAGCTGAGCAGCATGATTTCTCAGAGCTGAGTTCCATGATTATAGCCTGCTGACTGATTCCTGCCTACTCAGCTCTTTGTTCATTGCCTCCAGAGGCACATGATCAGTGTATGACACCAAACATGATCAGCACATGATCAGTCACATGATCAGTGCATGATAAGCCACGTGATCAGTGCATGATCAGTTATGTGATCAGTGCATGATCAGTCATGTGATCAGTACATGGTAGCTGCGTGATCATTGCATGATCAGCCACGTGATCAGTGCATGATCAGTCACGTGATCAGTGCATGATCAGTCACGTGATCAGTGTGTGATCAGCCACGTGATCAGTGCATGATATCCACGTGATCAGTGCATGATAGCCACGTGATCAGTGCATGATAGCCACGTGATCAGTGCATGATCAGTCACGTGATCGTGTGTGATCAGCCACGTGATCAGTGCATGATAGCCACGTGATCAGTGCATGATAGCCACGTGATCAGTGCATGATCAGTCACGTGATCAGTGCATGATCAGTCACGTGATCGTGTGTGATCAGCCACGTGATCAGTGCATGATGAGCCACGTGATCAGTGCATGATCAATTACGTGATCAGTGCATGATCAGTCACGTGATCAGTGCATGGTAGCTACGTGATCATTGCATGATCAGCCACGTGATCAGTGCATGATAGCCACGTGATCAGTGCATGATAGCCACGTGATCAGTGCATGATCAGTCACGTGATCATGTGTGATCAGCCACGTGATCAGTGCATGATATCCACGTGATCAGTGCATGATAGCCACGTGATCAGTGCATGATAGCCACGTGATCAGTGCATGATCAGTCACGTGATCATGTGTGATCAGCCACGTGATCAGTGCATGATCAGCCACGTGATCAGTGCATGATCAATTACGTGATCAGTGCATGATCAGTCACGTGATCAGTGCATGGTTGCTACGTGATCAGTGCATGATCAGCCACGTGATCAGTGCATGATAGCCACGTGATCAGTGCATGATCAGTCACGTGATCAGTGTATGATCAGCCACGTGATCAGTGCATGATCAGTCACGTGATCAGTGCA
This sequence comes from Bos javanicus, assembly GCF_032452875.1. Taxonomy (NCBI): domain Eukaryota; kingdom Metazoa; phylum Chordata; class Mammalia; order Artiodactyla; family Bovidae; genus Bos; species Bos javanicus. The sequence goes on along the minus strand of NW_026893674.1, from coordinate 146,131 downwards.
TGATCAGTTACGTGATCAGTGCATGATCAGTCACAGTGACCAGTGCATGATAGCTACGTGATCATTGCATGACAGCCACGTGATCAGTGCATGATAGCCACGTGATCAGTGCATGATCAGTCACGTGATCAGTGTATGATCAGCCACGTGATCAGTGCATGATGCCACGTGATCAGTGCATGATAGTCACGTGATCAGTGCATGATCAGCCACGTGATCAGTGCATGATCAGCCACGTGATCAGTGCATGATAGCCACGTGATCAGTGCATGATCAGTCACGTGATCAGTGCATGATCAGCCACGTGATCAGTGCATGATCAGCCACGTGATCAGTGCATGATCAGCCACGTGATCAGTGCATGATCAGTCACGTGATCAGTGCATGATCAGCCACGTGATCAGTGCATGATAGCCACGTGATCAGTGCATGATCAGCCACGTGATCAGTGCATGATAGCCACGTGATCAGTGCATGATCAGTCACGTGATCAGTGCATGATCAGCCACGTGATCAGTGCATGATAGTCACGTGATCAGTGCATGATCATACGTGATCAGTGCATGATCAGTCACGTGACCAGTGCATGGTAGCTACGTGATCAGTGCATGATCAGCCACGTGATCAGTGCATGATAGCCACGTGATCAGTGCATGATCAGTCACGTGATCAGTGCATGATCAGTCACGTGATCAGTGCATGATCAGGCACGTGATCAGTGCATGATCAGCCACGTGATCAGTGCATGATCAGTCACGTGATCAGTGCATGATCATTTACGTGATCAGTGCATGATCAGTCACGTGACCAGTATATGGTAGCTACGTGATCATTGCATGACAGCCACGTGATCAGTGCATGATAGCCACGTGATGTGTGCATGATCAGTTACGTGATCAGTGTATGATCAGCCACGTGATCAGTGCATGAGTGCCACGTGATCAGTGCATGATAGTCACGTGACAGTGTGTGATCAGCCACGTGATCAGTGCATGATCAGCCACGTGATCAGTGCATGATAGCCACGTGATCAGTGCATGATCAGTTACGTGATCAGTGTATGATCAGCCACGTGATCAGTGCATGATCAGACACGTGATCAGTGCATGATCAGCCACGTGATCAGTGCATGATCAGTCACGTGATCAGTGCATGATCAGCCACGTGAACAGTGCATGCTCAGTCACGTGATCTGTGCCTGCTGAGCTGCGTGATTCCTGTCTGCTCATCTGCTTGATTATTGCCAGCTGAGCAGCATGATTCCTCACACCTGAGTTCCATGATTATTGCCTGCTGACTGTTTGATTCGTGCCTACTCAGCTCTTTGTTTATTGCCTCCAGAGGCACATGATCAGTGTATGATAGCAAACATGATCAGTGCATGATCAGTCACATGATCAGTGCCATTAAGTCACGTGATCACTACATGATAGTCATGTGATCAGTCCATGCTCAGTCACGGTATCAGTGCATGATCAGCCACGTGATCAGTGCATGATCAGCCACGTGATCAGTGCATGATAGCCATGTGATCAGTGCATGATCAGTCACGTGATCAGTGCATGATCAGTCACGTGATCAGTGCATGATAGCCACGTGATCAGTGCATGATCAGTCACCTGATCAGTGTATGATCAGTCACGTGACCAGTACATGGTAGCTACATGATCATTGCATGATCAGCCACGTGAGTAGTGCATGATAGCCACGTGATCAGTGCATGATCAGTCACGTGATCAGTGCATGATCAGTCACGTGATCAGTGCATGATCAGCCACGTGATCAGTGCATGATCAGCCACGTGATCAGTGCATGATAGTCACGTGATCAGTGCATGATCAGTCACGTGATCAGTGCATGATCAGTCACGTGATCAGTGCATGATCAGCCACGTGATCAGTGCATGATCAGTCACGTGATCAGTGCATGATCAGTCACGTGATCAGTGCATGATAGCTACGTGATCAGTGCATGATCAGCCACGTGATCAGTGCATGATAGCCACGTGATCAGTGCATGATCAGCCACGTGATCAGTGCATGATCAGTCACGTGATCAGTGCATGATCAGTCACGTGATCAGTGCATGATCAGTCACGTGATCAGTGCATGATCAGTCACATGATCAGTGCATGATCATCCACGTGATCAGTGCATGATCAGTCACGTGATCAGTGCATGATATAGACGTGATCAGTGCATGATCAGTCACGTGATCAGTGCATGATCAGCCACGTGATCAGTGCATGATAGCCACGTGATCAGTGCATGATAGCCACGTGATCAGTGCATGATCAGTCACGTGATCAGTGCATGATCAGCCACGTGATCAGTGCATGATCAGCCACGTGATCAGTGCATGATCAGCCACGTGATCAGTGCATGATCAGTCACGTGATCAGTACATGATCAGTCACGTGAACAGTGCATGATCATTTACGTGATCAGTGCATGATCAGTCACGTGACCAGTATATGGTAGCTACGTGATCATTCCATGATCAGCCACGTGAGCAGTGCATGATAGCCACGTGATGTGTGCATGATGAGTTACGTGAGCAGAGTATGATCAGCCACGTGATCAGTGCATGAGTGCCACGTGATCAGTGCATGATATGTCACGTGACAGTGTGTGATCAGCCACGTGATCAGTGCATGATCAGCCACGTGATCAGTGCATGATAGCCACGTGATCAGTGCATGATCAGACACGTGAACAGTGTATGATCAGCCACGTGATCAGTGCATGATATCCAAGTGATCAGTGCATGATCAGTCACGTGATCAGTGTATGATCAGCCACGTGAACAGTGCATGCTCAGTCACGTGATCTGGGCCTGCTGAGCTGCGTGATTACTGTCTGCTCATCTGCTTGACAATTGCCAGCTGAGCTGCACGATTCCTGCCTGTCATCTGCTTGACAATTGCCAGCTGTGCTGCGTAATTCCTGCCTGCTCAGCTGCTTGATTATTGCCAGCTGAGCAGCATGATTCCTCACAGCTGAGTTCCATGATTATTGCCTGCTGACTGTTTGATTCGTGCCTACTCAGCTCTTTGTTTATTGCCTCCAGAGGCACATGATCAGTGTATGATAGCAAACATGATCAGCGCATGATCAGTCACATGATCAGCGCCATTAAGTCACGTGATCACTACATGATAGTCATGTGATCAGTCCATGCTCAGTCACGGTATCAGTGCATGATCAGCCACGTGATCAGTGCATGATCTGTCACATGATTAGTGTATGATCATCCACGTGATCAGTGCATGGGCAGTCATGTGATCAGTGCATGATATAGACGTGATCAGTGCATGATCAGTCTCGTGATCAGTGCATGATAGCCACGTGATCAGTGCATGATCAGTCACCTGATGGGTGTATGATCATTCACGTGACCTGTACATGGTAGCTACATGATCATTGCATGATCAGCCACGTGAGTAGTGCATGATAGCCACGTGATCACTGCATGATCAGTCACGTGATCAGTGCATGATCAGTCATGTGACCAGTACATGGTAGCTGCGTGATCATGCATGATCAGCCACGTGAGCAGTGCATGATAGCCACGTGATCAGTGCATGATCAGTCACGTGATCAGTGCATGATCAGTCACGTGATCAGTGCATGATCAGCCACGTGATCAGTGCATGATCAGGCACGTGATCAGTGTATGATCAGCCACGTGATCAGTGCATGATAGCCACGTGATCAGTGCATGATCAGTCACGTGATCAGTGCATGATCAGTCACGTGATCAGTGCATGATCAGCCACGTGATCAGTGCATGATCAGCCACGTGATCAGTGCATGATCAGTCACGTGATCAGTGCATGATCAGTCACGTGATCAGTGCATGATCAGTCACGTGATCAGTGCATGATCAGCCACGTGATCAGTGCATGATAGCCACGTGATCAGTGCATGATAGCCACGTGATCAGTGCATGATCAGTCACGTGATCAGTGCATGATCAGTCACGTGATCAGTGCATGATCAGCCACGTGATCAGTGCATGATCAGTCATGTGATCAGTGCATGATAGCCCGTGATCAGTGCATGATCAGTCCCGTGATCAGTGCATGATCAGCCACGTGATCAGTGCATGATAGCCACGTGATCAGTGCATGATCAGCCACGTGATCAGTGCATGATCAGCCACGTGATCAGTGCATGATCAGCCACGTGATCAGTGCATGATATTACGTGATCAGTGCATGATCAGTCACGTGATCAGTGCATGATAGCCACGTGATCAGTGCATGATCAGTCACGTGATCAGTGTGTGATCAGCCACGTGAACAGTGCATGCTCAGTCACGTGATCAGGGCCTGCTGAGCTGCGTGATTACTGTCTGCTCATCTGCTTGACAATTGCCAGCTGAGCTGCACGATTCCTGCCTGTCATCTGCTTGACAATTGCCACCTGTGCTGCGTAATTCCTGCCTGCTCATCTACTTGATTATTGCCAGCTGAGCAGCATGATTTCTCAGAGCTGAGTTCCATGATTATAGCCTGCTGACTGATTCCTGCCTACTCAGCTCTATGTTCATTGCCTCCAGAGGCACATGATCAGTGTGTGACAGAAACATGATCAGCACATGATCAGTCACATGATCAGTGCATGATAAGCCACGTGATCAGTGCATGATCAATTACGTGATCAGTGCATGATCAGTCATGTGACCAGTACATGGTAGCTGCGTGATCAGTGCATGATCAGCCACGTGATCAGTGCATGATCAGTCACGTGATCAGTGCATGATAGCCACGTGATCAGTGCATGATCAGCCACGTGATCAGTGCATGATCAGTCACGTGATCAGTGCATGATATCACGTGATCAGTGCATGATCAGCCACGTGATCAGTGCATGATAGCCACGTGATCAGTGCATGATAGCCACGTGATCAGTGCATGATCAGTCACGTGATCAGTACATGATCAGTCACGTGATCAGTGCATGATCATTTACGTGATCAGTGCATGATCAGTCACGTGACCAGTATATGGTAGCTTCGTGATCATTCCATGACGAGCCACGTGAGCAGTGCATGATAGCCACGTGATGTGTGCATGATCAGTTACGTGAGCAGAGTATGATCAGCCACGTGATCAGTGCATGAGTGCCACGTGATCAGTGCATGATATGTCACGTGACAGGTGTGTGATCAGCCACGTGAACAGTGCATGTTCAGCCACGTGATCAGTGCATGATAGCCACGTGATCAGTGCATGATCAGTTACGTGAGCAGTGTATGATCAGCCACGTGATCAGTGCATGGTCAGACACGTGAACAGTGTATGATCAGCCACGTGATCAGTGCATGATATCCACGTGATCAGTGCATGATCAGCCACGTGAACAGTGCATGCTCAGTCACGTGATCTGGGCCTGCTGAGCTGCGTGATTACTGTCTGCTCATCTGCTTGACAATTGCCAGCTGAGCTGCACGATTCCTGCCTGTCATCTGCTTGACAATTGCCAGCTGTGCTGCGTAATTCCTGCCTGCTCAGCTGCTTGATTATTGCCAGCTGAGCAGCATGATTCCTCACACCTGAGTTCCATGATTATTGCCTGCTGACTGTTTGATTCGTGCCTACTCAGCTCTTTGTTTATTGCCTCCAGAGGCACATGATCAGTGTATGATAGCAAACATGATCAGCGCATGATCAGTCACATGATCAGCGCCATTAAGTCACGTGATCACTACATGATAGTCATGTGATCAGTCCATGCTCAGTCACGGTATCAGTGCATGATCAGCCACGTGATCAGTGCATGATCTGTCACATGATTAGTGTATGATCATCCACGTGATCAGTGCATGGGCAGTCATGTGATCAGTGCATGATATAGACGTGATCAGTGCATGATCAGTCTCGTGATCAGTGCATGATAGCCACGTGATCAGTGCATGATCAGTCACCTGATGGGTGTATGATCATTCACGTGACCTGTACATGGTAGCTACATGATCATTGCATGATCAGCCACGTGAGTAGTGCATGATAGCCACGTGATCACTGCATGATCAGTCACGTGATCAGTGCATGATCAGTCATGTGACCAGTACATGGTAGCTGCGTGATCATGCATGATCAGCCACGTGAGCAGTGCATGATAGCCACGTGATCAGTGCATGATCAGACACGTGATCAGTGCATGATCAGTCACGTGATCAGTGCATGATCAGCCACGTGATCAGTGCATGACCAGGCACGTGATCAGTGTATGTCAGCCACGTGATCAGTGCATGATAGCCACGTGATCAGTGCATGATCAGTCACGTGATCAGTGCATGATCAGTCACGTGATCAGTGCATGATCAGCCACGTGATCAGTGCATGATCAGCCACGTGATCAGTGCATGATCAATTACGTGATCAGTGCATGATCAGTCACGTGACCAGTACATGGTAGCTCACGTGATCATTGCATGATCAGCCACGTGATCAGTGCATGATAGCCACGTGATCAGTGCATGATCAGCCACGTGATCAGTGCATGATCAGTCACGTGATCAGTGCATGATCAGTCACGTGATCAGTGCATGATCATCCACGTGATCAGTGCATGTCAGTCATGTAGTCAGTGCATGATAGCCCGTGATCAGTGCATGATCAGTCCCGTGATCAGTTATGATCAGCCACGTGATCAGTGCATGATAGCCACGTGATCAGTGCATGATCAGTCACATGATCAGTCACGTGATCAGTGTGTGATCAGCCACGTGAACAGTGCATGCTCAGTCACGTGATCAGGGCCTGCTGAGCTGCGTGATTACTGTCTGCTCATCTGCTTGACAATTGCCAGCTGAGCTGCACGATTCCTGCCTGTCATCTGCTTGACAATTGCCAGCTGTGCTGCGTAATTCCTGCCTGCTCATCTGCTTGATTATTGCCAGCTGAGCAGCATGATTTCTCAGAGCTGAGTTCCATGATTATTGCCTGCTGACTGATTCCTGCCTACTCAGCTCTTTGTTCATTGCCTCCAGAGGCACATGATCAGTGTATGACACCAAACATGATCAGTGCATGATCAGTCACATGATCAGTGCATGATAAGCCACGTGATCAGTGCATGATCAGTCATGTGATCAGTGCATGATCAGTCATGTGACCAGTGCATGGTAGCTGTGTGATCAGTGCATGATCAGCCACGTGATCAGTGCATGATCAGTCACGTGATCAGTGCATGATCAGTCACGTGATAGTGCATGATCAGCCACGTGATCAGTGCATGATATCCACGTGATCAGTGCATGATAGCCACGTGATCAGTGCATGATAGCCACGTGATCAGTGCATGATCAGTCACGTGATCGTGTGTGATCAGCCACGTGATCAGTGCATGATAGCCACGTGATCAGTGCATGATAGCCACGTGATCAGTGCATGATCAGTCACGTGATCAGTGCATGATCAGTCACGTGATCAGTGTGTGATCAGCCACTGATCAGTGCATGATCAGCCACGTGATCAGTGCATGATCAATTACGTGATCAGTGCATGATCAGTCACGTGATCAGTGCATGATAGCTACGTGATCAGTGCATGATCAGCCACGTGATCAGTGCATGATAGCCACGTGATCAGTGCATGATAGCCACGTGATCAGTGCATGATCAGTCATGTGATCGTGTGTGATCAGCCACGTGATCAGTGCATGATCAGCCACGTGATCAGTGCATGATAGCCACGTGATCAGTGCATGATCAGTCACGTGATCAGTGCATGATCAGTCACGTGACCAGTACATGGTAGTTACATGATCAGTGCATGATCAGCCACGTGATCAGTGCATGATAGCCACGTGATCAGTGCATGATCAGTCACGTGATCAGTGCATGATCAGTCACGTGACCAGTGCATGGTAGCTGCGTGATCATGCATGATCAGCCACGTGATCAGTGCATGATAGCCACGTGATCAGTGCATGATCAGTCACGTGATCAGTGCATGATCAGCCACGTGATCAGTGCATGATCAGGCACGTGATCAGTGCATGATCAGCCACGTGATCAGTGCATGATAGCCACGTGATCAGTGCATGATCAGTCACGTGATCAGTGCATGATCAGTCACGTGATCAGTGCATGATCAGCCACGTGATCAGTGCATGATAGCCACGTGATCAGTGCATGATCAGTCACGTGATCAGTGCATGATCAGCCACGTGATCAGTGCATGATCAGTCACGTGATCAGTGCATGATCATCCACGTGATCAGTGCATGATCAGTCATGTGATCAGTGCATGATATAGACGTGATCAGTGCATGATCAGTCACGTGATCAGTGCATGATAGCCACGTGATCAGTGCATGATCAGTCACGTGATCAGTGTATGATCATTCACGTGACCAGTACATGGTAGCTACATGATCATTGCATGATCAGCCACGTGATAGTGCATGATAGCCACGTGATCAGTGCATGATCAGTCACGTGATCAGTGCATGATCAGTCATGTGACCAGTACATGGTAGCTGCGTGATCATGCATGATCAGCCACGTGATCAGTGCATGATAGCCACGTGATCAGTGCATGATCAGTCACGTGATCAGTGCATGATCAGTCACGTGATCAGTGCATGATCAGCCACGTGATCAGTGCATGATCAGGCACGTGATCAGTGCATGATCAGCCACGTGATCAGTGCATGATAGCCACGTGATCAGTGCATGATCAGTCACGTGATCAGTGCATGATCAGTCACGTGATCAGTGCATGATCAGCCACGTGATCAGTGCATGATCAGCCACGTGATCAGTGCATGATCAATTACGTGATCAGTGCATGATCAGTCACGTGACCAGTACATGGTAGCTACGTGATCATTGCATGATCAGCCACGTGATCAGTGCATGATAGCCACGTGATCAGTGCATGATCAGCCACGTGATCAGTGCATGATCAGTCACGTGATCAGTGCATGATCAGTCACGTGATCAGTGCATGATCAGCCACGTGATCAGTGCATGTCAGTCATGTGTCAGTGCATGATAGCCCGTGATCAGTGCATGATCAGTCACGTGATCAGTGCATGATCAGCCACGTGATCAGTGCATGATAGCCACGTGATCAGTGCATGATCAGTCACGTGATCAGTGCATGATCAGTCACGTGATCAGTGTGTGATCAGCCACGTGAACAGTGCATGCTCAGTCACGTGATCAGGGCCTGCTGAGCTGCGTGATTACTGTCTGCTCATCTGCTTGACAATTGCCAGCTGAGCTGCACGATTCCTGCCTGTCATCTGCTTGACAATTGCCACCTGTGCTGCGTAATTCCTGCCTGCTCATCTGCTTGATTATTGCCAGCTGAGCAGCATGATTTCTCAGAGCTGAGTTCCATGATTATAGCCTGCTGACTGATTCCTGCCTACTCAGCTCTTTGTTCATTGCCTCCAGAGGCACATGATCAGTGTATGATACCAAACATGATCAGCGCATGATCAGTCACATGATCAGTGCATGATAAGCCACGTGATCAGTGCATGATCAGTCATGTGATCAGTGCATGATCAGTCATGTGATCAGTGCATGGTAGCCACGTGATCAGTGCATGATCAGCCACGTGATCAGTGCATGATCAGTCACGTGATCAGTGCATGATCAGTCACGTGATCAGTGCATGATCAGCCACGTGATCAGTGCATGATATCCACGTGATCAGTGCATGATAGCCACGTGATCAGTGCATGATAGCCACGTGATCAGTGCATGATCAGTCACGTGATCGTGTGTGATCAGCCACGTGATCAGTGCATGATAGCCACGTGATCAGTGCATGATAGCCACGTGATCAGTGCATGATCAGTCACGTGATCAGTGCATGATCAGTCACGTGATCGTGTGTGATCAGCCACGTGATCAGTGCATGATCAGCCACGTGATCAGTGCATGATCAATTACGTGATCAGTGCATGATCAGTCACGTGATCAGTGCATGATAGCTACGTGATCAGTGCATGATCAGCCACGTGATCAGTGCATGATAGCCACGTGATCAGTGCATGATAGCCACGTGATCAGTGCATGATCAGTCACGTGATCATGTGTGATCAGCCACGTGATCAGTGCATGATAGCCACGTGATCAGTGCATGATAGCCACGTGATCAGTGCATGATCAGTCACGTGATCAGTGCATGATCAGTCACGTGATCAGTGCATGATAGCCACGTGATCAGTGCATGATCAGCCACGTGATCAGTGCATGATCAGCCACGTGATCAGTGCATGATCAGTCACGTGATCAGTGCATGATCAGCCACGTGATCAGTGCATGATAGCCACGTGATCAGTGCATGATCAGTCACGTGATCAGTGCATGATCAGCCACGTGATCAGTGCATGATCAGTCACGTGATCAGTGCATGATCAGCCACGTGATCAGTGCATGATAGCCACGTGATCAGTGCATGATCAGCCACGTGATCAGTGCATGATAGCCACGTGATCAGTGCATGATCAGCCACGTGATCAGTGCATGATCAGTCACGTGATCAGTGCATGATCAGCCACGTGATCAGTGCATGATCAGTCACGTGATCAGTGCATGATAGCCACGTGATCAGTGCATGATCAGTCACGTGATCAGTGCATGATCAGTCACGTGATCAGTGCATGATAGCCACGTGATCAGTGCATGATCAGTCACGTGATCAGTGCATGATCAGCCACGTGATCAGTGCATGATCAGCACGTGATCAGTGCATGATCAGCCACGTGATCAGTGCATGATAGCCACGTGATCAGTGCATGATCAGTCACGTGATCAGTGCATGATCAGCCACGTGATCAGTGCATGATCAGCCACGTGATCAGTGCATGATCAGCCACGTGATCAGTGCATGATAGCCACGTGATCAGTGCATGATCAGTCACGTGATCAGTGCATGATCAGTCACGTGATCAGTGCATGATCAGCCACGTGATCAGTGCATGATCAGTCACGTGATCAGTGCATGATCAGTCACGTGATCAGTGCATGATCAGCTACGTGATCAGTGCATGATCAGCCACGTGATCAGTGCATGATAGCCACGTGATCAGTGCATGATCAGTCACGTGATCAGTGCATGATCAGTCACGTGATCAGTGCATGATCAGTCACGTGATCAGTGCATGATCAGTCACGTGATCAGTGCATGATAGCCACGTGATCAGTGCATGATCAGCCACGTGATCAGTGCATGATAGCCACGTGATCAGTGCATGATCAGCACGTGATCAGTGCATGATCAGCCACGTGATCAGTGCATGATCAGCCACGTGATCAGTGCATGATCAGCCACGTGATCAGTGCATGATACCACGTGATCAGTGCATGATCAGTCACGTGATCAGTGCATGATCAGCCACGTGATCAGTGCATGATAGTCACGTGATCAGTGCATGATCAGCCACGTGATCAGTGCATGATCAGTCACGTGATCAGTGCATGATCAGTCACGTGATCAGTGCATGATCAGCCACGTGATCAGTGCATGATAGCCACGTGATCAGTGCATGATCAGCCACGTGATCAGTGCATGATCAGTCACGTGATCAGTGCATGATAGCTGCGTGATCAGTGCATGATCAGCCACGTGATCAGTGCATGATAGCCACGTGATCAGTGCATGATCAGCCACGTGATCAGTGCATGATCAGTCACGTGATCAGTGCATGATCAGTCACGTGATCAGTGCATGATAGCTACGTGATCAGTGCATGATCAGCCACGTGATCAGTGCATGATAGCCACGTGATCAGTGCATGATAGCCACGTGATCAGTGCATGATCAGTCACGTGATCAGTGCATGATCAGCCACGTGATCAGTGCATGATAGCCACGTGATCAGTGCATGATAGCCACGTGATCAGTGCATGATAGCCACGTGATCAGTGCATGATCAGTCACGTGATCAGTGCATGATCAGCCACGTGATCAGTGCATGATCAGCCACGTGATCAGTGCATGATCATACGTGATCAGTGCATGATCAGTCACGTGATCAGTACATGGTAGCTACGTGATCAGTGCATGATCAGCCACGTGATCAGTGCATGATAGCCACGTGATCAGTGCATGATCAGTCACGTGATCAGTGCATGATCAGTCACGTGATCAGTGCATGATCAGCACGTGATCAGTGCATGATCAGCCACGTGATCAGTGCATGATAGCCACGTGATCAGTGCATGATCAGCCACGTGATCAGTGCATGATCAGTCACGTGATCAGTGCATGATCATTTACGTGATCAGTGCATGATCAGTCACGTGACCAGTATATGGTAGCTACGTGATCATTGCATGACAGCCACGTGAGCAGTGCATGATAGCCACGTGATGTGTGCATGATCAGTTACGTGATCAGTGTATGATCAGCCACGTGATCAGTGCATGAGTGCCACGTGATCAGTGCATGATATGTCACGTGACAGTGTGTGATCAGCCACGTGAACAGTGCATGATCAGCCACGTGATCAGTGCATGATAGCCACGTGATCAGTGCATGATCAGTTACGTGATCAGTGTATGATCAGCCACGTGATCAGTGCATGATCAGACACGTGATCAGTGCATGATCAGCCACGTGATCAGTGCATGATCAGTCACGTGATCAGTGTATGATCAGCCACGTGAACAGTGCATGCTCAGTCACGTGATCTGTGCCTGCTGAGCTGCGTGATTCCTGTCTGCTCATCTGCTTGATTATTGCCAGCTGAGCAGCATGATTCCTCACACCTGAGTTCCATGATTATTGCCTGCTGACTGTTTGATTCGTGCCTACTCAGCTCTTTGTTTATTGCCTCCAGAGGCACATGATCAGTGTATGATAGCAAACATGATCAGTGCATGATCAGTCACATGATCAGTGCCATTAAGTCACGTGATCACTACATGATAGTCATGTGATCAGTCCATGCTCAGTCACGGTATCAGTGCATGATCAGCCACGTGATCAGTGCATGATCAGCCACGTGATCAGTGCATGATAGCCACGTGATCAGTGCATGATCAGTCACGTGATCAGTGCATGATCAGGCACGTGATCAGTGCATGATCAGCCACGTGATCAGTGCATGATAGCCACGTGATCAGTGCATGATCAGTCACCTGATGGGTGTATGATCAGTCACGTGATCAGTACATGGTAGCTACATGATCATTGCATGATCAGCCACGTGAGTAGTGCATGATAGCCACGTGATCAGTGCATGATCAGTCACGTGATCAGTGCATGATCAGTCACGTGATCAGTGCATGATCAGCCACGTGATCAGTGCATGATAGCCACGTGATCAGTGCATGATCAGTCACGTGATCAGTGCATGATCAGTCACGTGATCAGTGCATGATCAGCCACGTGATCAGTGCATGATAGCCACGTGATCAGTGCATGATCAGTCACGTGATCAGTGCATGATCAGTCACGTGATCAGTGCATGATCAGCCACGTGATCAGTGCATGATCAGCCACGTGATCAGTGCATGATCAATTACGTGATCAGTGCATGATCAGTCACGTGATCAGTGCATGATAGCTACGTGATCAGTGCATGATCAGCCACGTGATCAGTGCATGATAGCCACGTGATCAGTGCATGATCAGTCACGTGATCAGTGCATGATCAGCCACGTGATCAGTGCATGATCAGTCACGTGATCAGTGCATGATCAGTCACATGATCACTGTATGATCAGCCGCGTGATCAGTGCATGATCAGTCACGTGATCAGTGCATGATATAGACGTGATCAGTGCATGATCAGTCACGTGATCAGTGCATGATCAGCCACGTGATCAGTGCATGATAGCCAGTGATCAGTGCATGATCAGCCACGTGATCAGTGCATGATCAGTCACGTGATCAGTGCATGATCAGCCACGTGATCAGTGCATGATAGCCACGTGATCAGTGCATGATCAGTCACGTGATCAGTGCATGATCAGTCACGTGATCAGTACATGATCAGTCACGTGAACAGTGCATGATCATTTACGTGATCTGTGCATGATCAGTCACGTGACCAGTATATGGTAGCTACGTGATCATTCCATGATCAGCCACGTGAGCAGTGCATGATAGCCACGTGATGTGTGCATGATGAGTTACGTGAGCAGAGTATGATCAGCCACGTGATCAGTGCATGAGTGCCACGTGATCAGTGCATGATATGTCACGTGACAGGTGTGTGATCAGCCACGTGATCAGTGCATGATCAGCCACGTGATCAGTGCATGATAGCCACGTGATCAGTGCATGATCAGACACGTGAACAGTGTATGATCAGCCACGTGATCAGTGCATGATATCCAAGTGATCAGTGCATGATCAATCACGTGATCAGTGTATGATCAGCCACGTGAACAGTGCATGCTCAGTCACGTGATCTGGGCCTGCTGAGCTGCGTGATTACTGTCTGCTCATCTGCTTGACAATTGCCAGCTGAGCTGCACGATTCCTGCCTGTCATCTGCTTGACAATTGCCAGCTGTGCTGCGTAATTCCTGCCTGCTCAGCTGCTTGATTATTGCCAGCTGAGCAGCATGATTCCTCACACCTGAGTTCCATGATTATTGCCTGCTGACTGTTTGATTCGTGCCTACTCAGCTCTTTGTTTATTGCCTCCAGAGGCACATGATCAGTGTATGATAGCAAACATGATCAGCGCATGATCAGTCACATGATCAGCGCCATTAAGTCACGTGATCACTACATGATAGTCATGTGATCAGTCCATGCTCAGTCACGGTATCAGTGCATGATCAGCCACGTGATCAGTGCATGATCTGTCACATGATTAGTGTATGATCATCCACGTGATCAGTGCATGGGCAGTCATGTGATCAGTGCATGATATAGACGTGATCAGTGCATGATCAGTCTCGTGATCAGTGCATGATAGCCACGTGATCAGTGCATGATCAGTCACCTGATGGGTGTATGATCATTCACGTGACCTGTACATGGTAGCTACATGATCATTGCATGATCAGCCACGTGAGTAGTGCATGATAGCCACGTGATCACTGCATGATCAGTCACGTGATCAGTGCATGATCAGTCATGTGACCAGTACATGGTAGCTGCGTGATCATGCATGATCAGCCACGTGATCAGTGCATGATCAGCCACGTGATCAGTGCATGATCAGTCACGTGATCAGTGCATGATCAGCCACGTGATCAGTGCATGATCAGCCACGTGATCAGTGCATGATCAGTCACGTGATCAGTGCATGATCAGTCACGTGATCAGTGCATGATCAGCCACGTGATCAGTGCATGATCAGCCACGTGATCAGTGCATGATCAGTCACGTGATCAGTGCATGATCAGCCACGTGATCAGTGCATGATCAGTCACGTGATCAGTGCATGATCAGCCACGTGATCAGTGCATGATAGCCACGTGATCAGTGCATGATCAGCCACGTGATCAGTGCATGATCAGTCACGTGATCAGTGCATGATCAGCCACGTGATCAGTGCATGATCAGTCATGTGATCAGTGCATGATAGCCCGTGATCAGTGCATGATCAGTCACGTGATCAGTGCATGATCAGTCACGTGATCAGTGCATGATAGCCACGTGATCAGTGCATGATCAGCCACGTGATCAGTGCATGATCAGCCACGTGATCAGTGCATGATCAGCCACGTGATCAGTGCATGATATTACGTGATCAGTGCATGATCAGTCACGTGATCAGTGCATGATAGCCACGTGATCAGTGCATGATCAGTCACGTGATCAGTGTATGATCAGCCACGTGAACAGTGCATGCTCAGTCACGTGATCAGGGCCTGCTGAGCTGCGTGATTACTGTCTGCTCATCTGCTTGACAATTGCCAGCTGAGCTGCACGATTCCTGCCTGTCATCTCCTTGACAATTGCCACCTGTGCTGCGTAATTCCTGCCTGCTCATCTACTTGATTATTGCCAGCTGAGCAGCATGATTTCTCAGAGCTGAGTTCCATGATTATAGCCTGCTGACTGATTCCTGCCTACTCAGCTCTATGTTCATTGCCTCCAGAGGCACATGATCAGTGTGTGACAGAAACATGATCAGCACATGATCAGTCACATGATCAGTGCATGATAAGCCACGTGATCAGTGCATGATCAATCACGTGATCAGTGCATGATCAGTCATGTGACCAGTACATGGTAGCTGCGTGATCAGTGCATGATCAGCCACGTGATCAGTGCATGATCAGTCACGTGATCAGTGCATGATCAGTCACGTGATCAGTGCATGATAGCCACGTGATCAGTGCATGATCAGCCACGTGATCAGTGCATGATCAGTCACGTGATCAGTGCATGATAGCCACGTGATCAGTGCATGATCAGCCACGTGATCAGTGCATGATAGCCACGTGATCAGTGCATGATAGCCACGTGATCAGTGCATGATCAGTCACGTGATCAGTGCATGATCAGTCACGTGATCAGTGCATGATCATTTACGTGATCAGTGCATGATCAGTCACGTGACCAGTATATGGTAGCTACGTGATCATTCCATGACGAGCCACGTGAGCAGTGCATGATAGCCACGTGATGTGTGCATGATCAGTTACGTGAGCAGAGTATGATCAGCCACGTGATCAGTGCATGAGTGCCACGTGATCAGTGCATGATATGTCACGTGACAGGTGTGTGATCAGCCACGTGAACAGTGCATGTTCAGCCACGTGATCAGTGCATGATAGCCACGTGATCAGTGCATGATCAGTTACGTGAGCAGTGTATGATCAGCCACGTGATCAGTGCATGGTCAGACACGTGAACAGTGTATGATCAGCCACGTGATCAGTGCATGATATCCACGTGATCAGTGCATGATCAGCCACGTGAACAGTGCATGCTCAGTCACGTGATCTGGGCCTGCTGAGCTGCGTGATTACTGTCTGCTCATCTGCTTGACAATTGCCAGCTGAGCTGCACGATTCCTGCCTGTCATCTGCTTGACAATTGCCAGCTGTGCTGCGTAATTCCTGCCTGCTCAGCTGCTTGATTATTGCCAGCTGAGCAGCATGATTCCTCACACCTGAGTTCCATGATTATTGCCTGCTGACTGTTTGATTCGTGCCTACTCAGCTCTTTGTTTATTGCCTCCAGAGGCACATGATCAGTGTATGATAGCAAACATGATCAGCGCATGATCAGTCACATGATCAGCGCCATTAAGTCACGTGATCACTACATGATAGTCATGTGATCAGTCCATGCTCAGTCACGGTATCAGTGCATGATCAGCCACGTGATCAGTGCATGATCTGTCACATGATTAGTGTATGATCATCCACGTGATCAGTGCATGGGCAGTCATGTGATCAGTGCATGATATAGACGTGATCAGTGCATGATCAGTCTCGTGATCAGTGCATGATAGCCACGTGATCAGTGCATGATCAGTCACCTGATGGGTGTATGATCATTCACGTGACCTGTACATGGTAGCTACATGATCATTGCATGATCAGCCACGTGAGTAGTGCATGATAGCCACGTGATCACTGCATGATCAGTCACGTGATCAGTGCATGATCAGTCATGTGACCAGTACATGGTAGCTGCGTGATCATGGCATGATCAGCCACGTGAGCAGTGCATGATAGCCACGTGATCAGTGCATGATCAGACACGTGATCAGTGCATGATCAGTCACGTGATCAGTGCATGATCAGCCACGTGATCAGTGCATGACCAGGCACGTGATCAGTGTATGTCAGCCACGTGATCAGTGCATGATAGCCACGTGATCAGTGCATGATCAGTCACGTGATCAGTGCATGATCAGTCACGTGATCAGTGCATGATCAGCCACGTGATCAGTGCATGATCAGCCACGTGATCAGTGCATGATCAATTACGTGATCAGTGCATGATCAGTCACGTGACCAGTACATGGTAGCTACGTGATCATTGCATGATCAGCCACGTGATCAGTGCATGATAGCCACGTGATCAGTGCATGATCAGCCACGTGATCAGTGCATGATCAGTCACGTGATCAGTGCATGATCAGTCACGTGATCAGTGCATGATCAGTCACGTGATCAGTGCATGATCAGCCACGTGATCAGTGCATGTGGAGTCATGTAGTCAGTGCATGATAGCCGTGATCAGTGCATGATCAGTCCCGTGATCAGTTATGATCAGCCACGTGATCAGTGCATGATAGCCACGTGATCAGTGCATGATCAGTCACATGATCAGTGCATGATCAGTCACGTGATAGTGTGTGATCAGCCACGTGAACAGTGCATGCTCAGTCACGTGATCAGGGCCTGCTGAGCTGCGTGATTACTGTCTGCTCATCTGCTTGACAATTGCCAGCTGAGCTGCACGATTCCTGCCTGTCATCTGCTTGACAATTGCCACCTGTGCTGCGTAATTCCTGCCTGCTCATCTACTTGATTATTGCCAGCTGAGCAGCATGATTTCTCAGAGCTGAGTTCCATGATTATAGCCTGCTGACTGATTCCTGCCTACTCAGCTCTATGTTCATTGCCTCCAGAGGCACATGATCAGTGTGTGACACCAAACATGATCAGCACATGATCAGTCACATGATCAGTGCATGATAAGCCACGTGATCAGTGCATGATCAATTATGTGATCAGTGCATGATCAGTCATGTGACCAGTACATGGTAGCTGTGTGATCATTGCATGATCAGCCACGTGATCAGTGCATGATCAGTCACGTGATCAGTGCATGATCAGTCACGTGATCAGTGCATGATCAGCCACGTGATCAGTGCATGATATCCACGTGATCAGTGCATGATAGCCACGTGATCAGTGCATGATAGCCACGTGATCAGTGCATGATCAGTCACGTGATCGTGTGTGATCAGCCACGTGATCAGTGCATGATATCCACGTGATCAGTGCATGATAGCCACGTGATCAGTGCATGATTAGTCACGTGATCAGTGCATGATCAGTCACGTGATCGTGTGTGATCAGCCACTGATCAGTGCATGATGAGCCACGTGATCAGTGCATGATCAATTACGTGATCAGTGCATGATCAGTCACGTGATCAGTACATGGTAGCTACGTGATCAGTGCATGATCAGCCACGTGATCAGTGCATGATAGCCACGTGATCAGTGCATGATAGCCACGTGATCAGTGCATGATCAGTCATGTGATCAGTGTGTGATCAGCCACGTGATCAGTGCATGATATCCACGTGATCAGTGCATGATAGCCACGTGATCAGTGCATGATCAGTCACGTGATCAGTGCATGATCAGTCACGTGATCAGTACATGGTAGTTACATGATCAGTGCATGATCAGCCACGTGATCAGTGCATGATAGCCACGTGATCAGTGCATGATCAGTCACGTGATCAGTGCATGATCAGTCATGTGATCAGTGCATGGTAGCTGCGTGATCATGCATGATCAGCCACGTGATCAGTGCATGATAGCCACGTGATCAGTGCATGATCAGTCACGTGATCAGTGCATGATCAGCCACGTGATCAGTGCATGATCAGGCACGTGATCAGTGCATGATCAGCCACGTGATCAGTGCATGATAGCCACGTGATCAGTGCATGATCAGTCACGTGATCAGTGCATGATCAGTCACGTGATCAGTGCATGATCAGCCACGTGATCAGTGCATGATAGCCACGTGATCAGTGCATGATCAGTCACGTGATCAGTGCATGATCAGCCACGTGATCAGTGCATGATCAGTCACATGATCAGTGTATGATCATCCACGTGATCAGTGCATGATCAGTCATGTGATCAGTGCATGATATAGACGTGATCAGTGCATGATCAGTCACGTGATCAGTGCATGATAGCCACGTGATCAGTGCATGATCAGTCACCTGATCAGTGTATGATCATTCACGTGACCTGTACATGGTAGCTACATGATCATTGCATGATCAGCCACGTGATAGTGCATGATAGCCACGTGATCAGTGCATGATCAGTCACGTGATCAGTGCATGATCAGTCATGTGACCAGTACATGGTAGCTGCGTGATCATGCATGATCAGCCACGTGATCAGTGCATGATAGCCACGTGATCAGTGCATGATCAGTCACGTGATCAGTGCATGATCAGTCACGTGATCAGTGCATGATCAGCCACGTGATCAGTGCATGATCAGGCACGTGATCAGTGCATGATCAGCCACGTGATCAGTGCATGATAGCCACGTGATCAGTGCATGATCAGTCACGTGATCAGTGCATGATCAGTCACGTGATCAGTGCATGATCAGCCACGTGATCAGTGCATGATCAGCCACGTGATCAGTGCATGATCAATTACGTGATCAGTGCATGATCAGTCACGTGACCAGTACATGGTAGCTACGTGATCATTGCATGATCAGCCACGTGATCAGTGCATGATAGCCACGTGATCAGTGCATGATCAGCCACGTGATCAGTGCATGATCAGTCACGTGATCAGTGCATGATCAGTCACGTGATCAGTGCATGATCAGTCACGTGATCAGTGCATGATCAGCCACGTGATCAGTGCATGTCAGTCATGTAGTCAGTGCATGATAGCCGTGATCAGTGCATGATCAGTCCCGTGATCAGTTATGATCAGCCACGTGATCAGTGCATGATAGCCACGTGATCAGTGCATGATCAGTCACGTGATCAGTGCATGATCAGTCACGTGATCAGTGTATGATCAGCCACGTGAACAGTGCATGCTCAGTCACGTGATCAGGGCCTGCTGAGCTGCGTGATTACTGTCTGCTCATCTGCTTGACAATTGCCAGCTGAGCTGCACGATTCCTGCCTGTCATCTGCTTGACAATTGCCAGCTGTGCTGCGTAATTCCTGCCTGCTCATCTGCTTGATTATTGCCAGCTGAGCAGCATGATTTCTCAGAGCTGAGTTCCATGATTATTGCCTGCTGACTGATTCCTGCCTACTCAGCTCTTTGTTCATTGCCTCCAGAGGCACATGATCAGTGTATGACACCAAACATGATCAGCACATGATCAGTCACATGATCAATGCATGATAAGCCACGTGATCAGTGCATGATCAGTTATGTGATCAGTGCATGATCAGTCATGTGATCAGTACATGGTAGCTGTGTGATCAGTGCATGATCAGCCACGTGATCAGTGCATGATCAGTCACGTGATCAGTGCATGATCAGTCACGTGATCAGTGCATGATCAGCCACGTGATCAGTGCATGATATCCACGTGATCAGTGCATGATAGCCACGTGATCAGTGCATGATAGCCACGTGATCAGTGCATGATCAGTCACGTGATCGTGTGTGATCAGCCACGTGATCAGTGCATGATATCCACGTGATCAGTGCATGATAGCCACGTGATCAGTGCATGATCAGTCACGTGATCAGTGCATGATCAGTCACGTGATCGTGTGTGATCAGCCACTGATCAGTGCATGATGAGCCACGTGATCAGTGCATGATCAATTACGTGATCAGTGCATGATCAGTCACGTGATCAGTACATGGTAGCTACGTGATCATTGCATGATCAGCCACGTGATCAGTGCATGATAGCCACGTGATCAGTGCATGATCAGCCACGTGATCAGTGCATGATCAGTCACGTGATCATGTGTGATCAGCCACGTGATCAGTGCATGATAGCCACGTGATCAGTGCATGATAGCCACGTGATCAGTGCATGATCAGTCACGTGATCATGTGTGATCAGCCACGTGATCAGTGCATGATCAGCCACGTGATCAGTGCATGATCAATTACGTGATCAGTGCATGATCAGTCACGTGACCAGTACATGGTTGCTACGTGATCAGTGCATGATCAGCCACGTGATCAGTGCATGATAGCCACGTGATCAGTGCATGATCAGTCACGTGATCAGTGTATGATCAGCCACGTGATCAGTGCATGATCAGTCACGTGATCAGTGCATGATCAGCCACGTGATCAGTGCATGATCAGTCACAGTGACCAGTATATGGTAGCTACGTGATCATTGCATGATCAGCCACGTGATCAGTGCATGATAGCCACGTGATCAGTGCATGATCAGTTACGTGATCAGTGTATGATCAGCCACGTGATCAGTGCATGAGTGCCACGTGATCAGTGCATGATATGTCACGTGACAGTGTGTGATCAGCCACGTGATCAGTGCATGATCAGCCACGTGATCAGTGCATGATAGCCACGTGATCAGTGCATGATCAGTTACGTGATCAGTGTATGATCAGCCACGTGATCAGTGCATGATCAGACACGTGATCAGTGCATGATCAGCCACGTGATCAGTGCATGATCAGTCACGTGATCAGTGCATGATCAGTCACGTGATCAGTGCATGATCAGCCACGTGATCAGTGCATGATCTGTCACATGATCAGTGTATGATCATCCACGTGATCAGTGCATGATCAGTCATGTGATCAGTGCATGATATAGACGTGATCAGTGCATGATCAGTCACGTGATCAGTGCATGATAGCCACGTGATCAGTGCATGATCAGTCACCTGATCAGTGTATGATCATTCACGTGACCTGTACATGGTAGCTACATGATCATTGCATGATCAGCCACGTGATAGTGCATGATAGCCACGTGATCAGTGCATGATCAGTCACGTGATCAGTGCATGATCAGTCATGTGACCAGTACATGGTAGCTGCGTGATCATGCATGATCAGCCACGTGATCAGTGCATGATAGCCACGTGATCAGTGCATGATCAGTCACGTGATCAGTGCATGATCAGTCACGTGATCAGTGCATGATCAGCCACGTGATCAGTGCATGATCAGGCACGTGATCAGTGCATGATCAGCCACGTGATCAGTGCATGATAGCCACGTGATCAGTGCATGATCAGTCACGTGATCAGTGCATGATCAGTCACGTGATCAGTGCATGATCAGCCACGTGATCAGTGCATGATCAGCCACGTGATCAGTGCATGATCAGTTACGTGATCAGTGCATGATCAGTCACGTGACCAGTACATGGTAGCTACGTGATCATTGCATGATCAGCCACGTGAGCAGTGCATGATAGCCACGTGATCAGTGCATGATCAGCCACGTGATCAGTGCATGATCAGTCACGTGATCAGTGCATGATCAGTCACGTGATCAGTGCATGATCAGCCACGTGATCAGTGCATGTCAGTCATGTGTCAGTGCATGATAGCCCGTGATCAGTGCATGATCAGTCCCGTGATCAGTGCATGATCAGCCACGTGATCAGTGCATGATAGCCACGTGATCAGTGCATGATCAGTCACGTGATCAGTGCATGATCAGTCACGTGATCAGTGTATGATCAGCCACGTGAACAGTGCATGCTCAGTCACGTGATCAGGGCCTGCTGAGCTGCGTGATTACTGTCTGCTCATCTGCTTGACAATTGCCAGCTGAGCTGCACGATTCCTGCCTGTCATCTGCTTGACAATTGCCAGCTGTGCTGCGTAATTCCTGCCTGCTCAGCTGCTTGATTATTGCCAGCTGAGCAGCATGATTTCTCACAGCTGAGTTCCATGATTATTGCCTGCTGACTGATTCCTGCCTACTCAGCTCTTTGTTCATTGCCTCCAGAGGCACATGATCAGTGTATGATAGCAAACATGATCAGCACATGATCAGTCACATGATCAGTGCATGATAAGCCACGTGATCAGTGCATGATCAGTCATGTGATCAGTGCATGATCAGTCACGTGACCAGTGCATGGTAGCTGCGTGATCAGTGCATGATCAGCCACGTGATCAGTGCATGATCAGTCACGTGATCAGTGCATGATCAGTCACGTGATCAGTGCATGATCAGCCACGTGATCAGTGCATGATATCCACGTGATCAGTGCATGATAGCCACGTGATCAGTGCATGATAGCCACGTGATCAGTGCATGATCAGTCACGTGATCGTGTGTGATCAGCCACGTGATCAGTGCATGATAGCCACGTGATCAGTGCATGATCAGCCACGTGATCAGTGCATGATCAGTCACGTGATCAGTGCATGATCAGTCACGTGATCAGTGCATGATCAGCCACGTGATCAGTGCATGATAGCCACGTGATCAGTGCATGATCAGCCACGTGATCAGTGCATGATAGCCACGTGATCAGTGCATGATCAGTCACGTGATCAGTGCATGATCAGCCACGTGATCAGTGCATGATAGCCACGTGATCAGTGCATGATAGCCACGTGATCAGTGCATGATAGCCACGTGATCAGTGCATGATCAGTCACGTGATCGTGTGTGATCAGCCACGTGATCAGTGCATGATGAGCCACGTGATCAGTGCATGATCAATTACGTGATCAGTGCATGATCAGTCACGTGACCAGTGCATGGTAGCTACGTGATCATTGCATGATCAGCCACGTGATCAGTGCATGATAGCCACGTGATCAGTGCATGATCAGCCACGTGATCAGTGCATGATCAGTCACGTGATCAGTGCATGATCAGCCACGTGATCAGTGCATGATCAGCCACGTGATCAGTGCATGATCAGTCACGTGATCATGTGTGATCAGCCACGTGATCAGTGCATGATCAGCCACGTGATCAGTGCATGATAGCCACGTGATCAGTGCATGATCAGTCACTGATCAGTGTGTGATCAGCCACGTGATCAGTGCATGATCAGCCACGTGATCAGTGCATGATAGCCACGTGATCAGTGCATGATCAGTCACGTGATCAGTGCATGATCAGTCACGTGATCAGTGCATGGTAGTTACATGATCAGTGCATGATCAGCCACGTGATCAGTGCATGATAGCCACGTGATCAGTGCATGATCAGTCACGTGATCAGTGCATGATCAGTCACGTGATCAGTGCATGATAGCTGCGTGATCATGCATGATCAGCCACGTGATCAGTGCATGATAGCCACGTGATCAGTGCATGATCAGTCACGTGATCAGTGCATGATCAGCCACGTGATCAGTGCATGATCAGGCACGTGATCAGTGCATGATCAGCCACGTGATCAGTGCATGATAGCCACGTGATCAGTGCATGATCAGTCACGTGATCAGTGCATGATCAGTCACGTGATCAGTGCATGATCAGCCACGTGATCAGTGCATGATAGCCACGTGATCAGTGCATGATCAGTCACGTGATCAGTGCATGATCAGCCACGTGATCAGTGCATGATCAGTCACGTGATCAGTGCATGATCATCCACGTGATCAGTGCATGATCAGTCATGTGATCAGTGCATGATATAGACGTGATCAGTGCATGATCAGTCACGTGATCAGTGCATGATAGCCACGTGATCAGTGCATGATCAGTCACGTGATCAGTGTATGATCATTCACGTGACCAGTGCATGTAGCCACATGATCAGTGCATGATCAGTCACGTGATCAGTGCATGATCAGTCACGTGATCAGTGCATGATAGCTGCGTGATCATGCATGATCAGCCACGTGATCAGTGCATGATAGCCACGTGATCAGTGCATGATCAGCCACGTGATCAGTGCATGATCAGTCACGTGATCAGTGCATGATCAGCCACGTGATCAGTGCATGATCAGGCACGTGATCAGTGCATGATCAGCCACGTGATCAGTGCATGATAGCCACGTGATCAGTGCATGATCAGTCACGTGATCAGTGCATGATCAGTCACGTGATCAGTGCATGATCAGCCACGTGATCAGTGCATGATCAGCCACGTGATCAGTGCATGATCAATTACGTGATCAGTGCATGATCAGTCACGTGACCAGTACATGGTAGCTACGTGATCATTGCATGATCAGCCACGTGATCAGTGCATGATAGCCACGTGATCAGTGCATGATCAGCCACGTGATCAGTGCATGATCAGTCACGTGATCAGTGCATGATCAGTCACGTGATCAGTGCATGATCAGCCACGTGATCAGTGCATGTCAGTCACGTGTCAGTGCATGATAGCCCGTGATCAGTGCATGATCAGTCACGTGATCAGTTATGATCAGCCACGTGATCAGTGCATGATAGCCACGTGATCAGTGCATGATCAGTCACGTGATCAGTGCATGATCAGTCACGTGATAGTGTGTGATCAGCCACGTGAACAGTGCATGCTCAGTCACGTGATCAGGGCCTGCTGAGCTGCGTGATTACTGTCTGCTCATCTGCTTGACAATTGCCAGCTGAGCTGCACGATTCCTGCCTGTCATCTGCTTGACAATTGCCACCTGTGCTGCGTAATTCCTGCCTGCTCATCTACTTGATTATTGCCAGCTGAGCAGCATGATTTCTCAGAGCTGAGTTCCATGATTATAGCCTGCTGACTGATTCCTGCCTACTCAGCTCTTTGTTCATTGCCTCCAGAGGCACATGATCAGTGTATGACACCAAACATGATCAGCACATGATCAGTCACATGATCAGTGCATGATAAGCCACGTGATCAGTGCATGATCAATTATGTGATCAGTGCATGATCAGTCATGTGACCAGTACATGGTAGCTGTGTGATCAGTGCATGATCAGCCACGTGATCAGTGCATGATCAGTCACGTGATCAGTGCATGATCAGTCACGTGATCGTGTGTGATCAGCCACGTGATCAGTGCATGATATCCACGTGATCAGTGCATGATAGCCACGTGATCAGTGCATGATAGCCACGTGATCAGTGCATGATCAGCCACGTGATCAGTGCATGATCAGCCACGTGATCAGTGCATGATCAGCCACGTGATCAGTGCATGATAGCCACGTGATCAGTGCATGATCAGTCACGTGATCAGTGCATGATCAGTCACGTGATCAGTGCATGATAGCCACGTGATCAGTGCATGATAGCCACGTGATCAGTGCATGATCAGTCACGTGATCAGTGCATGATCAGCCACGTGATCAGTGCATGATCAGTCACGTGATCAGTGCATGATCATCCACGTGATCAGTGCATGATCAGTCACGTGATCAGTGCATGATATAGACGTGATCAGTGCATGATCAGTCACGTGATCAGTGCATGATAGCCACGTGATCAGTGCATGATCAGTCACGTGATCAGTGCATGATCATTCACGTGACCAGTACATGGTAGTACATGATCATTGCATGATCAGCCACGTGATAGTGCATGATAGCCACGTGATCAGTGCATGATCAGTCACGTGATCAGTGCATGATCAGTCATGTGACCAGTGCATGATAGCTGCGTGATCATGCATGATCAGCCACGTGATCAGTGCATGATAGCCACGTGATCAGTGCATGATCAGTCACGTGATCAGTGCATGATCAGTCACGTGATCAGTGCATGATCAGCCACGTGATCAGTGCATGATCAGCCACGTGATCAGTGCATGATAGCCACGTGATCAGTGCATGATCAGTCACGTGATCAGTGCATGATCAGTCACGTGATCAGTGCATGATCAGCCACGTGATCAGTGCATGATCAGCCACGTGATCAGTGCATGATCAGCCACGTGATCAGTGCATGATCAGTCACGTGATCAGTGCATGATCAGCCACGTGATCAGTGCATGATCAGTCATGTGTCAGTGCATGATAGCCCGTGATCAGTGCATGATCAGTCACGTGATCAGTGCATGATCAGCCACGTGATCAGTGCATGATAGCCACGTGATCAGTGCATGATCAGTCACGTGATCAGTGCATGATCAGCCACGTGATCAGTGCATGATCAGTCACGTGATCAGTGCATGATCAGCCACGTGATCAGTGCATGATCAGTCACGTGATCAGTGCATGATATACGTGATCAGTGCATGATCAGTCACGTGATCAGTGCATGATAGCCACGTGATCAGTGCATGATCAGTCACGTGATCAGTGCATGATCAGTCACGTGACCAGTACATGGTAGCTACGTGATCATGCATGATCAGCCACGTGATCAGTGCATGATAGCCACGTGATCAGTGCATGATCAGTCACGTGATCAGTGCATGATCAGTCACGTGATCAGTGCATGATCAGCCACGTGATCAGTGCATGATCAGTCACGTGATCAGTGCATGATCAGCCACGTGATCAGTGCATGATAGCCACGTGATCAGTGCATGATCAGTCACGTGATCAGTGCATGATCAGTCACGTGATCAGTGTATGATCAGCCACGTGATCAGTGCATGATCAGCCACGTGATCAGTGCATGATCAGTCACGTGATCAGTGCATGATCAGTCACGTGATCAGTGCATGATCAGCCACGTGATCAGTGCATGATGGAGTCATGTAGTCAGTGCATGATAGCGCCGTGATCAGTGCATGATCAGTCACGTGATCAGTGCATGATCAGCCACGTGATCAGTGCATGATAGCCACGTGATCAGTGCATGATCAGTCACATGATCAGTGCATGATCAGTCACGTGATCAGTGTGTGATCAGCCACGTGAACAGTGCATGCTCAGTCACGTGATCAGGGCCTGCTGAGCTGCGTGATTACTGTCTGCTCATCTGCTTGACAATTGCCAGCTGAGCTGCACGATTCCTGCCTGTCATCTGCTTGACAATTGCCAGCTGTGCTGCGTAATTCCTGCCTGCTCATCTGCTTGATTATTGCCAGCTGAGCAGCATGATTTCTCAGAGCTGAGTTCCATGATTATTGCCTGCTGACTGATTCCTGCCTACTCAGCTCTTTGTTCATTGCCTCCAGAGGCACATGATCAGTGTATGACACCAAACATGATCAGCACATGATCAGTCACATGATCAATGCATGATAAGCCACGTGATCAGTGCATGATCAATTATGTGATCAGTGCATGATCAGTCATGTGATCAGTACATGGTAGCTGTGTGATCATTGCATGATCAGCCACGTGATCAGTGCATGATCAGTCACGTGATCAGTGCATGATCAGTCACGTGATCAGTGCATGATCAGCCACGTGATCAGTGCATGATATCCACGTGATCAGTGCATGATAGCCACGTGATCAGTG
Organism: Bos javanicus; assembly: GCF_032452875.1. Taxonomy (NCBI): domain Eukaryota; kingdom Metazoa; phylum Chordata; class Mammalia; order Artiodactyla; family Bovidae; genus Bos; species Bos javanicus. Next base: position 117,178 of record NW_026893674.1, on the reverse strand, counting down.
CATGATAGCCACGTGATCAGTGCATGATCAGTCACGTGATCGTGTGTGATCAGCCACGTGATCAGTGCATGATATCCACGTGATCAGTGCATGATAGCCACGTGATCAGTGCATGATCAGTCACGTGATCAGTGCATGATCAGTCACGTGATCGTGTGTGATCAGCCACGTGATCAGTGCATGATGAGCCACGTGATCAGTGCATGATCAATTACGTGATCAGTGCATGATCAGTCACGTGACCAGTACATGGTAGCTACGTGATCATTGCATGATCAGCCACGTGATCAGTGCATGATAGCCACGTGATCAGTGCATGATAGCCACGTGATCAGTGCATGATCAGTCACGTGATCATGTGTGATCAGCCACGTGATCAGTGCATGATATCCACGTGATCAGTGCATGATAGCCACGTGATCAGTGCATGATAGCCACGTGATCAGTGCATGATCAGTCACGTGATCATGTGTGATCAGCCACGTGATCAGTGCATGATCAGCCACGTGATCAGTGCATGATCAATTACGTGATCAGTGCATGATCAGTCACGTGACCAGTACATGGTTGCTACGTGATCAGTGCATGATCAGCCACGTGATCAGTGCATGATAGCCACGTGATCAGTGCATGATCAGTCACGTGATCAGTGTATGATCAGCCACGTGATCAGTGCATGATCAGTCACGTGATCAGTGCATGATCAGCCACGTGATCAGTGCATGATCAGTCACAGTGACCAGTATATGGTAGCTACGTGATCATTGCATGACAGCCACGTGATCAGTGCATGATAGCCACGTGATGTGCATGATCAGTTACGTGAGCAGTGTATGATCAGCCACGTGATCAGTGCATGAGTGCCACGTGATCAGTGCATGATATGTCACGTGACAGGTGTGTGATCAGCCACGTGATCAGTGCATGATCAGCCACGTGATCAGTGCATGATAGCCACGTGATCAGTGCATGATCAGTTACGTGATCAGTGTATGATCAGCCACGTGATCAGTGCATGATCAGACACGTGATCAGTGCATGATCAGCCACGTGATCAGTGCATGATCAGTCACGTGATCAGTGCATGATCAGTCACGTGATCAGTGCATGATCAGCCACGTGATCAGTGCATGATCTGTCACATGATCAGTGCATGATCATCCACGTGATCAGTGCATGATCAGTCATGTGATCAGTGCATGATATAGACGTGATCAGTGCATGATCAGTCACGTGATCAGTGCATGATAGCCACGTGATCAGTGCATGATCAGTCACCTGATCAGTGTATGATCATTCACGTGACCAGTACATGGTAGTTACATGATCATTGCATGATCAGCCACGTGATAGTGCATGATAGCCACGTGATCAGTGCATGATCAGTCACGTGATCAGTGCATGATCAGTCATGTGACCAGTACATGGTAGCTGCGTGATCATGCATGATCAGCCACGTGATCAGTGCATGATAGCCACGTGATCAGTGCATGATCAGTCACGTGATCAGTGCATGATCAGTCACGTGATCAGTGCATGATCAGCCACGTGATCAGTGCATGATCAGGCACGTGATCAGTGCATGATCAGCCACGTGATCAGTGCATGATAGCCACGTGATCAGTGCATGATCAGTCACGTGATCAGTGCATGATCAGTCACGTGATCAGTGCATGATCAGCCACGTGATCAGTGCATGATCAGCCACGTGATCAGTGCATGATCAATTACGTGATCAGTGCATGATCAGTCACGTGACCAGTACATGGTAGCTACGTGATCATTGCATGATCAGCCACGTGAGCAGTGCATGATAGCCACGTGATCAGTGCATGATCAGCCACGTGATCAGTGCATGATCAGTCACGTGATCAGTGCATGATCAGTCACGTGATCAGTGCATGATCAGCCACGTGATCAGTGCATGTCAGTCATGTAGTCAGTGCATGATAGCCCGTGATCAGTGCATGATCAGTCCCGTGATCAGTGCATGATCAGCCACGTGATCAGTGCATGATAGCCACGTGATCAGTGCATGATCAGTCACATGATCAGTGCATGATCAGTCACGTGATCAGTGTGTGATCAGCCACGTGAACAGTGCATGCTCAGTCACGTGATCAGGGCCTGCTGAGCTGCGTGATTACTGTCTGCTCATCTGCTTGACAATTGCCAGCTGAGCTGCACGATTCCTGCCTGTCATCTGCTTGACAATTGCCAGCTGTGCTGCGTAATTCCTGCCTGCTCAGCTGCTTGATTATTGCCAGCTGAGCAGCATGATTTCTCAGAGCTGAGTTCCATGATTATTGCCTGCTGACTGATTCCTGCCTACTCAGCTCTTTGTTCATTGCCTCCAGAGGCACATGATCAGTGTATGACACCAAACATGATCAGCACATGATCAGTCACATGATCAGTGCATGATAAGCCACGTGATCAGTGCATGATCAATCATGTGATCAGTGCATGATCAGTCATGTGACCAGTACATGGTAGCCACGTGATCAGTGCATGATCAGCCACGTGATCAGTGCATGATCAGTCACGTGATCAGTGCATGATCAGTCACGTGATCAGTGCATGATCAGCCACGTGATCAGTGCATGATATCCACGTGATCAGTGCATGATAGCCACGTGATCAGTGCATGATAGCCACGTGATCAGTGCATGATCAGTCACGTGATCGTGTGTGATCAGCCACGTGATCAGTGCATGATAGCCACGTGATCAGTGCATGATCAGCCACGTGATCAGTGCATGATCAGTCACGTGATCAGTGCATGATCAGTCACGTGATCGTGCATGATCAGCCACGTGATCAGTGCATGATAGCCACGTGATCAGTGCATGATCAGCCACGTGATCAGTGCATGATAGCCACGTGATCAGTGCATGATCAGTCACGTGATCAGTGCATGATCAGCCACGTGATCAGTGCATGATATCCACGTGATCAGTGCATGATAGCCACGTGATCAGTGCATGATAGCCACGTGATCAGTGCATGATCAGTCACGTGATCAGTGTGTGATCAGCCACGTGATCAGTGCATGATGAGCCACGTGATCAGTGCATGATCAATTACGTGATCAGTGCATGATCAGTCACGTGACCAGTACATGGTAGCTACGTGATCATTGCATGATCAGCCACGTGATCAGTGCATGATAGCCACGTGATCAGTGCATGATCAGCCACGTGATCAGTGCATGATCAGTCACGTGATCAGTGCATGATCAGCCACGTGATCAGTGCATGATCAGCCACGTGATCAGTGCATGATCAGTCACGTGATCATGTGTGATCAGCCACGTGATCAGTGCATGATCAGCCACGTGATCAGTGCATGATAGCCACGTGATCAGTGCATGATCAGTCACTGATCAGTGTGTGATCAGCCACGTGATCAGTGCATGATCAGCCACGTGATCAGTGCATGATAGCCACGTGATCAGTGCATGATCAGTCACGTGATCAGTGCATGATCAGTCACGTGATCAGTGCATGGTAGTTACATGTCAGTGCATGATCAGCCACGTGATCAGTGCATGATAGCCACGTGATCAGTGCATGATCAGTCACGTGATCAGTGCATGATCAGTCATGTGACCAGTGCATGGTAGCTGCGTGATCATGCATGATCAGCCACGTGAGCAGTGCATGATAGCCACGTGATCAGTGCATGATCAGTCACGTGATCAGTGCATGATCAGCCACGTGATCAGTGCATGATCAGGCACGTGATCAGTGCATGATCAGCCACGTGATCAGTGCATGATAGCCACGTGATCAGTGCATGATCAGTCACGTGATCAGTGCATGATCAGTCACGTGATCAGTGCATGATAGCCACGTGATCAGTGCATGATAGCCACGTGATCAGTGCATGATCAGTCACGTGATCAGTGCATGATCAGCCACGTGATCAGTGCATGATCAGTCACGTGATCAGTGTATGATCATCCACGTGATCAGTGCATGATCAGTCATGTGATCAGTGCATGATATAGACGTGATCAGTGCATGATCAGTCACGTGATCAGTGCATGATAGCCACGTGATCAGTGCATGATCAGTCACGTGATCAGTGTATGATCATTCACGTGACCAGTGCATGATAGTCACATGATCAGTGCATGATCAGTCACGTGATCAGTGCATGATCAGTCACGTGATCAGTGCATGATAGCTGCGTGATCATGCATGATCAGCCACGTGATCAGTGCATGATAGCCACGTGATCAGTGCATGATCAGTCACGTGATCAGTGCATGATCAGTCACGTGATCAGTGCATGATCAGCCACGTGATCAGTGCATGATCAGTCACGTGATCAGTGCATGATCAGCCACGTGATCAGTGCATGATAGCCACGTGATCAGTGCATGATCAGTCACGTGATCAGTGCATGATCAGTCACGTGATCAGTGCATGATCAGCCACGTGATCAGTGCATGATCAGCCACGTGATCAGTGCATGATCAATTACGTGATCAGTGCATGATCAGTCACGTGACCAGTACATGGTAGCTACGTGATCATTGCATGATCAGCCACGTGATCAGTGCATGATAGCCACGTGATCAGTGCATGATCAGCCACGTGATCAGTGCATGATCAGTCACGTGATCAGTGCATGATCAGTCACGTGATCAGTGCATGATCAGCCACGTGATCAGTGCATGTCAGTCATGTAGTCAGTGCATGATAGCCCGTGATCAGTGCATGATCAGTCACGTGATCAGTGCATGATCAGCCACGTGATCAGTGCATGATCAGCCACGTGATCAGTGCATGATCAGTCACGTGATCAGTGCATGATCAGTCACGTGATCAGTGTGTGATCAGCCACGTGAACAGTGCATGCTCAGTCACGTGATCAGGGCCTGCTGAGCTGCGTGATTACTGTCTGCTCATCTGCTTGACAATTGCCAGCTGAGCTGCACGATTCCTGCCTGTCATCTGCTTGACAATTGCCAGCTGTGCTGCGTAATTCCTGCCTGCTCAGCTGCTTGATTATTGCCAGCTGAGCAGCATGATTTCTCACAGCTGAGTTCCATGATTATTGCCTGCTGACTGATTCCTGCCTACTCAGCTCTTTGTTCATTGCCTCCAGAGGCACATGATCAGTGTATGATACCAAACATGATCAGCACATGATCAGTCACATGATCAGTGCATGATAAGCCACGTGATCAGTGCATGATCAGTCATGTGATCAGTGCATGATCAGTCATGTGATCAGTACATGGTAGCTGTGTGATCAGTGCATGATCAGCCACGTGATCAGTGCATGATCAGTCACGTGATCAGTGCATGATCAGTCACGTGATCAGTGTGTGATCAGCCACGTGATCAGTGCATGATATCCACGTGATCAGTGCATGATAGCCACGTGATCAGTGCATGATAGCCACGTGATCAGTGCATGATCAGCCACGTGATCAGTGCATGATCAGGCACGTGATCAGTGCATGATCAGCCACGTGATCAGTGCATGATAGCCACGTGATCAGTGCATGATCAGTCACGTGATCAGTGCATGATCAGTCACGTGATCAGTGCATGATAGCCACGTGATCAGTGCATGATAGCCACGTGATCAGTGCATGATCAGTCACGTGATCAGTGCATGATCAGCCACGTGATCAGTGCATGATCAGTCACGTGATCAGTGCATGATCAGCCACGTGATCAGTGCATGATCAGTCACGTGATCAGTGCATGATATAGACGTGATCAGTGCATGATCAGTCACGTGATCAGTGCATGATAGCCACGTGATCAGTGCATGATCAGTCACGTGATCAGTGCATGATCAGTCACGTGACCAGTACATGGTAGCTACGTGATCATTGCATGATCAGCCACGTGATCAGTGCATGATAGCCACGTGATCAGTGCATGATCAGTCACGTGATCAGTGCATGATCAGTCACGTGACCAGTACATGATAGCTGCGTGATCATGCATGATCAGCCACGTGATCAGTGCATGATAGCCACGTGATCAGTGCATGATCAGTCACGTGATCAGTGCATGATCAGTCACGTGATCAGTGCATGATCAGCCACGTGATCAGTGCATGATCAGCCACGTGATCAGTGCATGATAGCCACGTGATCAGTGCATGATCAGCCACGTGATCAGTGCATGATCAGTCACGTGATCAGTGCATGATCAGCCACGTGATCAGTGCATGATCAGCCACGTGATCAGTGCATGATCAGTCACGTGATCAGTGCATGATCAGTCACGTGATCAGTGCATGATCAGCCACGTGATCAGTGCATGATGAGTCATGTAGTCAGTGCATGATAGCCCGTGATCAGTGCATGATCAGTCACGTGATGATCAGCCACGTGATCAGTGCATGATAGCCACGTGATCAGTGCATGATCAGTCACATGATCAGTGCATGATCAGTCACGTGATCAGTGTGTGATCAGCCACGTGAACAGTGCATGCTCAGTCACGTGATCAGGGCCTGCTGAGCTGCGTGATTACTGTCTGCTCATCTGCTTGACAATTGCCAGCTGAGCTGCACGATTCCTGCCTGTCATCTGCTTGACAATTGCCACCTGTGCTGCGTAATTCCTGCCTGCTCAGCTGCTTGATTATTGCCAGCTGAGCAGCATGATTTCTCAGAGCTGAGTTCCATGATTATAGCCTGCTGACTGATTCCTGCCTACTCAGCTCTTTGTTCATTGCCTCCAGAGGCACATGATCAGTGTATGATACCAAACATGATCAGCACATGATCAGTCACATGATCAGTGCATGATAAGCCACGTGATCAGTGCATGATCAGTCATGTGATCAGTGCATGATCAGTCACGTGATCAGTGCATGGTAGCTGTGTGATCAGTGCATGATCAGCCACGTGATCAGTGCATGATCAGTCACGTGATCAGTGCATGATCAGTCACGTGATCAGTGCATGATCAGCCACGTGATCAGTGCATGATATCCACGTGATCAGTGCATGATAGCCACGTGATCAGTGCATGATAGCCACGTGATCAGTGCATGATCAGTCACGTGATCGTGTGTGATCAGCCACGTGATCAGTGCATGATAGCCACGTGATCAGTGCATGATAGCCACGTGATCAGTGCATGATCAGTCACGTGATAGTGCATGATCAGCCACGTGATCAGTGCATGATAGCCACGTGATCAGTGCATGATAGCCACGTGATCAGTGCATGATCAGTCACGTGATCAGTGCATGATCAGTCACGTGATCAGTGCATGGTAGTTACATGATCAGTGCATGATCAGCCACGTGATCAGTGCATGATAGCCACGTGATCAGTGCATGATCAGTCACGTGATCAGTGCATGATCAGTCATGTGATCAGTGCATGGTAGCTGCGTGATCAGTGCATGATCAGCCACGTGATCAGTGCATGATAGCCACGTGATCAGTGCATGATCAGTCACGTGATCAGTGCATGATCAGCCACGTGATCAGTGCATGATCAGCCACGTGATCAGTGCATGATCAGCCACGTGATCAGTGCATGATAGCCACGTGATCAGTGCATGATCAGTCACGTGATCAGTGCATGATCAGTCACGTGATCAGTGCATGATAGCCACGTGATCAGTGCATGATAGCCACGTGATCAGTGCATGATCAGTCACGTGATCAGTGCATGATCAGCCACGTGATCAGTGCATGATCAGTCACGTGATCAGTGCATGATCAGCCACGTGATCAGTGCATGATCAGTCACGTGATCAGTGCATGATATAGACGTGATCAGTGCATGATCAGTCACGTGATCAGTGCATGATAGCCACGTGATCAGTGCATGATCAGTCACGTGATCAGTGCATGATCAGTCACGTGACCAGTACATGGTAGCTACGTGATCATGCATGATCAGCCACGTGAGCAGTGCATGATAGCCACGTGATCAGTGCATGATCAGTCACGTGATCAGTGCATGATCAGTCACGTGATCAGTGCATGATCAGCCACGTGATCAGTGCATGATCAGTCACGTGATCAGTGCATGTCAGCCACGTGATCAGTGCATGATAGCCACGTGATCAGTGCATGATCAGTCACGTGATCAGTGCATGATCAGTCACGTGATCAGTGTATGATCAGCCACGTGATCAGTGCATGATCAGCCACGTGATCAGTGCATGATCAGTCACGTGATCAGTGCATGATCAGTCACGTGATCAGTGCATGATCAGCCACGTGATCAGTGCATGATCAGTCATGTGTCAGTGCATGATAGCCCGTGATCAGTGCATGATCAGTCACGTGATCAGTGCATGATCAGCCACGTGATCAGTGCATGATAGCCACGTGATCAGTGCATGATCAGTCACGTGATCAGTGCATGATCAGTCACGTGATCAGTGTATGATCAGCCACGTGAACAGTGCATGCTCAGTCACGTGATCAGGGCCTGCTGAGCTGCGTGATTACTGTCTGCTCATCTGCTTGACAATTGCCAGCTGAGCTGCACGATTCCTGCCTGTCATCTGCTTGACAATTGCCAGCTGTGCTGCGTAATTCCTGCCTGCTCAGCTGCTTGATTATTGCCAGCTGAGCAGCATGATTTCTCAGAGCTGAGTTCCATGATTATTGCCTGCTGACTGATTCGTGCCTACTCAGCTCTTTGTTCATTGCCTCCAGAGGCACATGATCAGTGTATGATACCAAACATGATCAGCGCATGATCAGTCACATGATCAGTGCATGATAAGCCACGTGATCAGTGCATGATCAGTCATGTGATCAGTGCATGATCAGTCATGTGATCAGTGCATGATAGCCACGTGATCAGTGCATGATCAGCCACGTGATCAGTGCATGATCAGTCACGTGATCAGTGCATGATCAGTCACGTGATCAGTGCATGATCAGCCACGTGATCAGTGCATGATAGCCACGTGATCAGTGCATGATAGCCACGTGATCAGTGCATGATCAGCCACGTGATCAGTGCATGATCAGTCACGTGATCGTGTGTGATCAGCCACGTGATCAGTGCATGATAGCCACGTGATCAGTGCATGATAGCCACGTGATCAGTGCATGATCAGTCACTGATCGTGCATGATCAGCCACGTGATCAGTGCATGATAGCCACGTGATCAGTGCATGATCAGCCACGTGATCAGTGCATGATCAGTCACGTGATCAGTGCATGATCAGTCACGTGATCAGTGCATGATAGTTACATGATCAGTGCATGATCAGCCACGTGATCAGTGCATGATAGCCACGTGATCAGTGCATGATCAGTCACGTGATCAGTGCATGATCAGTCACGTGATCAGTGCATGATAGCCACGTGATCAGTGCATGATAGCCACGTGATCAGTGCATGATCAGTCACGTGATCAGTGCATGATCAGCCACGTGATCAGTGCATGATCAGTCACGTGATCAGTGCATGATCATCCACGTGATCAGTGCATGATCAGTCACGTGATCAGTGCATGATATAGACGTGATCAGTGCATGATCAGTCACGTGATCAGTGCATGATAGCCACGTGATCAGTGCATGATCAGTCACGTGATCAGTGCATGATCAGTCACGTGACCAGTACATGGTAGTACGTGATCATTGCATGATCAGCCACGTGATCAGTGCATGATAGCCACGTGATCAGTGCATGATCAGTCACGTGATCAGTGCATGATCAGTCACGTGATCAGTGCATGATAGCTGCGTGATCATGCATGATCAGCCACGTGATCAGTGCATGATAGCCACGTGATCAGTGCATGATCAGTCACGTGATCAGTGCATGATCAGTCACGTGATCAGTGCATGATCAGCCACGTGATCAGTGCATGATCAGCCACGTGATCAGTGCATGATCAGCCACGTGATCAGTGCATGATAGCCACGTGATCAGTGCATGATCAGTCACGTGATCAGTGCATGATCAGTCACGTGATCAGTGCATGATCAGCCACGTGATCAGTGCATGATCAGCCACGTGATCAGTGCATGATCAGTCACGTGATCCTGTGTGATCAGCCACGTGATCAGTGCATGATAGCCACGTGATCAGTGCATGATAGCCACGTGATCAGTGCATGATCAGTCACTGATAGTGTGTGATCAGCCACGTGATCAGTGCATGATATCCACGTGATCAGTGCATGATCAGCCACGTGATCAGTGCATGATCAGTCACGTGATCAGTGCATGATCATTCACGTGACCAGTACATGGTAGTTACATGATCAGTGCATGATCAGCCACGTGATCAGTGCATGATAGCCACGTGATCAGTGCATGATCAGTCACGTGATCAGTGCATGATCAGTCATGTGATCAGTACATGTAGCTGCGTGATCATGCATGATCAGCCACGTGATCAGTGCATGATAGCCACGTGATCAGTGCATGATCAGTCACGTGATCAGTGCATGATCAGCCACGTGATCAGTGCATGATCAGCACGTGATCAGTGCATGATCAGCCACGTGATCAGTGCATGATAGCCACGTGATCAGTGCATGATCAGTCACGTGATCAGTGCATGATCAGTCACGTGATCAGTGCATGATAGCCACGTGATCAGTGCATGATAGCCACGTGATCAGTGCATGATCAGTCACGTGATCAGTGCATGATCAGCCACGTGATCAGTGCATGATCAGTCACGTGATCAGTGCATGATCAGCCACGTGATCAGTGCATGATCAGTCACGTGATCAGTGCATGATATAGACGTGATCAGTGCATGATCAGTCACGTGATCAGTGCATGATAGCCACGTGATCAGTGCATGATCAGTCACGTGATCAGTGCATGATCATTCACGTGACCAGTACATGGTAGTTACATGATCATTGCATGATCAGCCACGTGATAGTGCATGATAGCCACGTGATCAGTGCATGATAGCCACGTGATCAGTGCATGATCAGTCACGTGATCAGTGCATGATCAGTCACGTGACCAGTACATGGTAGCTGCGTGATCATGCATGATCAGCCACGTGATCAGTGCATGATAGCCACGTGATCAGTGCATGATCAGTCACGTGATCAGTGCATGATCAGTCACGTGATCAGTGCATGATCAGCCACGTGATCAGTGCATGATCAGTCACGTGATCAGTGTATGTCAGCCACGTGATCAGTGCATGATAGCCACGTGATCAGTGCATGATCAGTCACGTGATCAGTGCATGATCAGTCACGTGATCAGTGCATGATCAGCCACGTGATCAGTGCATGATCAGCCACGTGATCAGTGCATGATCAGTCACGTGATCAGTGCATGATCAGTCACGTGATCAGTGCATGATCAGCCACGTGATCAGTGCATGATCAGTCATGTATCAGTGCATGATAGCACGTGATCAGTGCATGATCAGTCACGTGATCAGTGCATGATCAGCCACGTGATCAGTGCATGATCAGCCACGTGATCAGTGCATGATCAGTCACGTGATCAGTGCATGATCAGTCACGTGATCAGTGTATGATCAGCCACGTGAACAGTGCATGCTCAGTCACGTGATCAGGGCCTGCTGAGCTGCGTGATTACTGTCTGCTCATCTGCTTGACAATTGCCAGCTGAGCTGCACGATTCCTGCCTGTCATCTGCTTGACAATTGCCAGCTGTGCTGCGTAATTCCTGCCTGCTCAGCTGCTTGATTATTGCCAGCTGAGCAGCATGATTTCTCAGAGCTGAGTTCCATGATTATAGCCTGCTGACTGATTCCTGCCTACTCAGCTCTTTGTTCATTGCCTCCAGAGGCACATGATCAGTGTATGACAGCAAACATGATCAGCATGATCAGTCACATGATCAGTGCATGATAAGCCACGTGATCAGTGCATGATCAGTCATGTGATCAGTGCATGATCAGTCATGTGATCAGTGCATGGTAGCTGTGTGATCAGTGCATGATCAGCCACGTGATCAGTGCATGATCAGTCACGTGATCAGTGCATGATCAGTCACGTGATCAGTGCATGATCAGCCACGTGATCAGTGCATGATATCCACGTGATCAGTGCATGATAGCCACGTGATCAGTGCATGATAGCCACGTGATCAGTGCATGATCAGTCACGTGATCGTGTGTGATCAGCCACGTGATCAGTGCATGATAGCCACGTGATCAGTGCATGATAGCCACGTGATCAGTGCATGATCAGTCACGTGATCAGTGCATGATCAGTCACGTGATCAGTGCATGATCAGCCACGTGATCAGTGCATGATCAGCCACGTGATCAGTGCATGATCAATTACGTGATCAGTGCATGATCAGTCACGTGACCAGTACATGGTAGCTACGTGATCATTGCATGATCAGCCACGTGATCAGTGCATGATAGCCACGTGATCAGTGCATGATCAGCCACGTGATCAGTGCATGATCAGTCACGTGATCAGTGTGTGATCAGCCACGTGATCAGTGCATGATAGCCACGTGATCAGTGCATGATAGCCACGTGATCAGTGCATGATCAGTCACGTGATACATGTGTGATCAGCCACGTGATCAGTGCATGATGAGCCACGTGATCAGTGCATGATCAATTACGTGATCAGTGCATGATCAGTCACGTGACCAGTACATGGTTGCTACGTGATCGTGCATGATCAGCCACGTGAGCAGTGCATGATAGCCACGTGATCAGTGCATGATCAGTCACGTGATCAGTGCATGATCAGCCACGTGATCAGTGCATGATCAGTCACGTGATCAGTGCATGATCATTTACGTGATCAGTGCATGATCAGTCACGTGACCAGTATATGGTAGCTACGTGATCATTCCATGACAGCCACGTGAGCAGTGCATGATAGCCACGTGATGTGTGCATGATGAGTTACGTGAGCAGTGTATGATCAGCCACGTGATCAGTGCATGAGTGCCACGTGATCAGTGCATGATATGTCACGTGACAGGTGTGTGATCAGCCACGTGAACAGTGCATGTTCAGCCACGTGATCAGTGCATGATAGCCACGTGATCAGTGCATGATCAGTTACGTGAGCAGTGTATGATCAGCCACGTGATCAGTGCATGGTCAGACACGTGATCAGTGCATGATCAGCCACGTGATCAGTGCATGATCAGTCACGTGATCAGTGCATGATCAGTCACGTGATCAGTGCATGATCAGCCACGTGATCAGTGCATGATCAGTCACGTGATCAGTGCATGATCATCCACGTGATCAGTGCATGATCAGTCATGTGATCAGTGCATGATATAGACGTGATCAGTGCATGATCAGTCACGTGATCAGTGCATGATAGCCACGTGATCAGTGCATGATCAGTCACCTGATCAGTGTATGATCATTCACGTGACCTGTACATGGTAGCTACATGATCATTGCATGATCAGCCACGTGATCAGTGCATGATAGCCACGTGATCAGTGCATGATCAGTCACGTGATCAGTGCATGATCAGTCACGTGATCAGTACATGATAGCTGCGTGATCATGCATGATCAGCCACGTGATCAGTGCATGATAGCCACGTGATCAGTGCATGATCAGTCACGTGATCAGTGCATGATCAGTCACGTGATCAGTGCATGATCAGCCACGTGATCAGTGCATGATCAGGCACGTGATCAGTGCATGATCAGCCACGTGATCAGTGCATGATAGCCACGTGATCAGTGCATGATCAGTCACGTGATCAGTGCATGATCAGTCACGTGATCAGTGCATGATAGCCACGTGATCAGTGCATGATCAGCCACGTGATCAGTGCATGATCAGTCACGTGATCAGTGCATGATCAGCCACGTGATCAGTGCATGATCAGTCACGTGATCAGTGCATGATCATCCACGTGATCAGTGCATGATCAGTCACGTGATCAGTGCATGATATAGACGTGATCAGTGCATGATCAGTCACGTGATCAGTGCATGATAGCCACGTGATCAGTGCATGATCAGTCACGTGATCAGTGCATGATCAGTCACGTGATCAGTGCATGGTAGTTACGTGATCAGTGCATGATCAGCCACGTGATAGTGCATGATAGCCACGTGATCAGTGCATGATAGCCACGTGATCAGTGCATGATCAGTCACGTGATCAGTGCATGATCAGTCACGTGACCAGTACATGGTAGCTACGTGATCATGCATGATCAGCCACGTGAGCAGTGCATGATAGCCACGTGATCAGTGCATGATCAGTCACGTGATCAGTGCATGATCAGTCACGTGATCAGTGCATGATCAGCCACGTGATCAGTGCATGATCAGTCACGTGATCAGTGCATGATCAGCCACGTGATCAGTGCATGATAGCCACGTGATCAGTGCATGATCAGCCACGTGATCAGTGCATGATCAGTCACGTGATCAGTGTATGATCAGCCACGTGATCAGTGCATGATCAGCCACGTGATCAGTGCATGATCAGTCACGTGATCAGTGCATGATCAGTCACGTGATCAGTGCATGATCAGCCACGTGATCAGTGCATGTTAGTCATGTAGTCAATGAATGATAGCACGTGATCAGTGCACGATCAGTCACGTGATGAGTGCATGATCAGCCAAGTGATCAGTGCAAGATCAGCTACGTGATCAGTGCATGATCAGTCACATGATCAGTGCATGATCAGTCACGTGATAAGTGTGTGATCAGCCATGTGAACAGTGCATGCTCAGTCACGTGATCAGGGCCTGCTGAGCTGCGTGATTACTGTCTGCTCATCTGCTTGACAATTTCCAGCTGAGCTGCACGATTCCTGCCTGTCATCTCCTTGACAATTGCCACCTGTGCTGCGTAATTCCTGCCTGCTCATCTACTTGATTATTGCCAGCTGAGCAGCATGATTTCTCAGAGCTGAGTTCCATGATTATTGCCTGCTGACTGATTCCTGCCTACTCAGCTCTTTGTTCATTGCCTCCAGAGGCACATGATCAGTGTGTGACACCAAACATGATCAGCACATGATCAGTCACATGATCAATGCATGATAAGCCAGGTGATCAGTGCATGATCAATCATGTGATCAGTGCATGATCAGTCATGTGACCAGTACATGGTAGCTGGTGATCATTGCATGATCAGCCACGTGATCAGTGCATGATCAGCCACGTGATCAGTGCATGATCAGTCACGTGATCTGTGCATGATCAGTCACGTGATCAGTGCATGATATCCACGTGATCAGTGCATGATAGCCACGTGATCAGTGCATGATAGCCACGTGATCAGTGCATGATCAGTCACGTGATCGTGTGTGATCAGCCACGTGATCAGTGCATGATATCCACGTGATCAGTGCAGGATAGCCACGTGATCACTTCATGATTAGTCACGTGATCTGTACATGATCAGTCACGTGATCGTGTGTGATCAGCCACGTGATCAGTGCGTGATGAGCCACGTGATCAGTGCAGGATCAATTACGTGATCAGTGCATGATCAGTCACGTGACCAGTACATGGTAGCTACGTGATCATTGCATGATCAGCCACGTGATCAGTGCATGATAGCCACGTGATCAGTGCATGATCAGCCACGTGATCAGTGCATGATCAGTCACGTGATCAATGTGATCAGCCACGTGATCAGTGCATGATAGCCACGTGATCAGTGCATGATAGCCACGTGATCAGTGCATGATCAGTCACGTGATACATGTGTGATCAGCCACGTGATCAGTGCATGATCAGCCACGTGATCAGTGCATGATCAATTACGTGATCAGTGCATGATCAGTCACGTGATCAGTGCATAGTTGCTACGTGATCATTGCATGATCAGCCACGTGATCAGTGCATGATAGCCACGTGATCTGTGCATGATCAGTCACGTGATCAGTGTGTGATCAGCCACGTGATCAGTGCATGATCAGCCACGTGATCAGTGCAGGATCAATTACGTGATCAGTGCATGATCAGTCACGTGACCAGTACATGGTAGCTACGTGATCATTGCGTGATCAGCCACGTGATCAGTGCATGATAGCCACGTGATCAGTGCATGATCAGCCACGTGATCAGTGCATGATCAGCCACGTGATCAGTGCATGAGTGCCACGTGATCAGTGCATGATATGTCACGTGACAGTGTGTGATCAGCCACGTGATCAGTGCATGATCAGCCACGTGATCAGTGCATGATCAGTCACGTGATCAGTGCATGATCAGTCACCTGAGCAGTGCATGATCAGCCACGTTAGCAGTGCATGGTCAGACACGTGAACAGTGTATGATCAGCCACGTGATCAGTGCATGATCAGTCACGTGAGCAGAGCATGATCAGCCACGTGATCAGTGCATGATCAGTCACGTGATCAGTGCATGATCATCCACGTGATCAGTGCATGGGCAGTCATGTGATCAGTGCATGATATAGATGTTATCAGTGCATGACCAGTCTCATGATCAGTGCATGATAGCCACATGATCAGTGCATGATCAGTCACGTGATGGGTGTATGATCATTCACGTGATCTGTACATGGTAGTTACATGAACATTGTATGATCAGCCACGTGAGTAGTGCATGTTAGCCACGTGATCACTGCATGATCAGCCACGTGATCAGTGCATGATCAGTCACGTGACCAGTACATGGTAGCTGCGTGATCATGCATGATCAGCCACGTGAGCAGTGCATGATAGCCACGTGATCAGTGAATGATCAGAGACAAGATCAGTGCATGATCAGTCACGTGATCAGTGCATGATGAGCCACGTGATCAGTGCATGACCAGTCACATGATCAGTGTATGACAAGCCAAGTGATCAGTGCATGATAGCCACGTGATCAGTGCATGATCAGTCACGTGATCAGTGCATGATCAGTCACGTGATCAGTGTATGATCAGCCACGTGATCAGTGCATGATGAGCCACGTGATCAGTGCATGATCAATTACGTGATCAGTGCATGATCAGTCATGTGACCAGTACATGGTAGCTACGTGATCATTGCCTGATCAGCCACGTGAGCAGTGCATGATAGCCACGTGATCAGTGAATGATCAGACACGTGATCAGTGCATGATCAGTCACGTGATCAGTGCATGATCAGTCACGTGATCAGTGCATGATCAGCCACGTGATCAGTGCATGATCAGTCACGTGATCAATGCATGATAGCACGTAATCAGTGTATGATCAGCCACGTGATCAGTGCATGATGAGCCACGTGATCAGTGCATGATCAATTACGTGATCAGTGCATGATCAGTCACGTGACCAGTACATGGTAGCTACGTGATCATTGCCTGATCAGCCACGTGATCAGTGCATGATAGCCACGTGATCAGTGCATGATCAGCCATGTGATCAGTGCCTGATCAGTCACGTGATCAGTGCATGGTCAGTCACGTGATCAGTGCATGATCATCCATGTGATCAGTGCATGTGAGTCATGTAGTCAATGCATGATAGCGCCGTGATCAGTGAATGATCAGTCCCGTGATGAGTGCATGATCAGCCAAGTGATCAGTGCAAGATAGCTACGTGATCAGTGCATGATCAGTCACATGATCAGTGCATGATCAGTCACGTGATAGGTGTGTGATCAGCCATGTGAACAGTGCATGCTCAGTCACGTGATCAGGGCCTGCTGAGCTGCGTGATTACTGTCTGCTCATCTGCTTGACAATTTCCAGCTGAGCTGCCCGATTCCTGCCTGTCATCTCCTTGACAATTGCCACCTGTGCTGCGTAATTCCTGCCTGCTCATCTACTTGATTATTGCCAGCTGAGCAGCATGATTTCTCAGAGCTGAGTTCCATGATTATAGCCTGCTGACTGATTCCTGCCTACTCAGCTCTATGTTCATTGCCTCCAGAGGCACATGATCAGTGTGTGACACCAAACATGATCAGCGCATGATCAGTCACATGATCAATGCATGATAAGCCAGGTGATCAGTGCATGATCAATTATGTGATCAGTGCATGATCAGTCATGTGACCAGTACATGGTAGCTGTGTGATCATTGCATGATCAGCCGCGTGAGCAGTGCATGATCAGTCAGGTGATCTGTGCATGATCAGTCACGTGATATGTGTGTGATCAGCCACATGATCAGTGCATGATATCCACGTGATCAGTGCAGGATAGCCACGTGATCAGTGTATTATAGCCACGTGATCAGTGCATGATCAGTCACGTGACACGTGTGTGATCAGCCACGTGATCAGTGCATGTTATCCACGTGATCATTGCAGGATAGCCACGAGATCACTTCATGATTATTCACGTGATCTGTACATGATCAGTCACGTGATTCGTGTGTGATCAGCCAACTGATCAGTGCGTGATGAGCCATGTGATCAGTGCAGGATCAATTACGTGATCAGTGCATGATCAGTCACGTGACCAGTACATGGTAGCTACGTGATCATTGCGTGATCAGCCACGTGATCAGTGCATGATAGCCACGTGATCAGTGCATTATAGCCACGTGATCAGTGCATGATCAGTTATGTGATCATGTGTGATCAGCCACATGATCAGTGCATGATATCCACGTGATCAGTGCATGAGCCACGTGATCAGTGCATGATCAGTCACGTGATCATGTGTGATCAGCCACGTGATCAGTGCATGATAGCCACGTGATCAGTGCATGATCAGTTACGTGATCAGTGCATGATCATTCACGTGATCAGTGCATGATAGCTACGTGATCATTGCATGATCAGCCACCTGAGGAGTGCATGATAGCCACGTGACCTGTGCATGGTCAGTTACATGTACATTGCATGATCAGCCACGTGATCAGTGCATGATCAGCCATGTGATCACTGCATGATCACTACGTGATCAGTGCATGATCAGTCATGTGACCAGTACATGGTAGCTGCGTGATCATCGCATGATCAGCCACGTGAGCAGTGCATGATAGCCACGTGATCAGTGCATGATCAGTCACGTGATCAGTGCATGATCAGCCACGTGATCAGTGCATGAGTGCCACGTGATAAGTGCATGATATGTCACGTGACAGGTGTGTGACAGGCAGGTGATCAGTGTATGTCCAGCCAAGTGATCAGTGCATGATAGCCACGTGATCAGTGCATGATTAGTCACGTGATCAGTGCATGATCAGTCACGTGATCTGTGCATGTTCAGCCACGTGATCAGTGCATGATAGCCACGTGATCAGTGCATGATCAGTCACGTGATCAGTGCATGATCAGCCACGTGATCAGTGCATGATCTGTCACATGATTAGTGTATGATAATCCACGTGATCAGTGCATGGGCAGTCATGTGATCAGTGCATGATATAGACGTTATCAGTGCATGACCAGTCTCGTGATCAGTGCATGATAGCCACGTGATCAGTGCATGATCAGTCACCTGATAGGTGTATGATCATTCACGAGACCTGTACATGGTAGTTACATGATCATTGCATGATCAGCCACGTGAGTAGTGCATGATAGCCACGTGATCACTGCATGATCAGTCACGTGATCAGTGCATGATCAGTCATGTGACCAGTACATGGTAGCTGCGTGATCATCGCATGATCAGCCACGTGAGCAGTGCATGATAGCCACGTGATCAGTGCATGATCAGACACGAGATCAGTGCATGATCAGTCACGTGATCAGTGCATGATCAGCCACGTGATCAGTGCATGACCAGGCACGTGATCAGTGTATGTCCAGCCAAGTGATCAGTGCATGATAGCCACGTGATCAGTGCATGATCAGTCACGTGATCAGTGCATGATCAGTCACGTGATCAGTGTATGTTCAGCCACGTGATCAGTGCATGATCAGCCACATGATCAGTGCATGATCAATTACGTGATCAGTGCATGATCAGTCACGTGACCAGTACATGGTAGCTACGTGATCATTGCCTGATCAGCCACGTGAGCAGTGCATGATAGCCACGTGATCAGTGCATGATCAGCCATGTGATCAGTGCCTGATCAGTCACGTGATCAGTGCATGGTCAGTCACGTGATCAGTGCATGATCATCCACGTGATCAGTGCATGTGGAGTCATGTAGTCAATGAATGATAGCGCCGTGATCAGTGCACGATCAGTCACGTGATGAGTTATGATCAGCCAAGTGATCAGTGCAAGATAGCTACGTGATCAGTGCATGATCAGTCACATGATCAGTGCATGATCAGTCATGTGATAGGTGTGTGATCAGCCATGTGAACAGTGCATGCTCAGTCACGTGATAAAGGCCTGCTGAGCTGCGTGATTACTGTCTGCTCATCTGCTTGACAATTTCCAGCTGTGCTGCCCGATTCCTGCCTGTCATCTCCTTGACAATTGCCACCTGTGCTGCGTAATTCCTGCCTGCTCATCTACTTGATTATTGCCAGCTGAGCAGCATGATTTCTCAGAGCTGAGTTCCATGATTATAGCCTGCTGACTGATTCCTGCCTACTCAGCTCTATGTTCATTGCCTCCAGAGGCACATGATTAGTGTGTGACACCAAACATGATCAGCACATGATCAGTCACATGATCAATGCATGATAAGCCAGGTGATCAGTGCATGATCAATTATGTGATCAGTGCATGATCAGTCATGTGACCAGTACATGGTAGCTGTGTGATCATTGCATGATCAGCCACGTGAGCAGTGCATGATCAGTCACGTGATCAGTGCATGATCAGTCACGTGATACGTGTGTGATCAGCCACGTGATCAGTGCATGATATCCACGTGATCAGTGCAGGATAGCCACGTGATCAGTGTATTATAGCCACGTGATCAGTGCATGATCAGTCACGTGATACGTGTGTGATCAGCCACGTGATCAGTGCATGTTATCCACGTGATCAGTGCAGGATAGC
Organism: Bos javanicus; assembly: GCF_032452875.1. Lineage (NCBI taxonomy): Eukaryota > Metazoa > Chordata > Mammalia > Artiodactyla > Bovidae > Bos > Bos javanicus. The sequence continues at coordinate 96,384 of NW_026893674.1, read as the reverse complement.
CACGAGATCACTTCATGATTATTCACGTGATCTGTACATGATCAGTAACGTGATACGTGTGTGATCAGCCACTGATCAGTGCGTGATGAGCCATGTGTTCAGTGCAGGATCAATTACGTGATCAGTGCATGATCAGTCACGGGACCAGTACCTGGTAGCTACGTGATCATTGGGTGATCAGCCACGTGATCAGTGCATGATAGCCACGTGATCAGTGCATGATAGCCACGTGATCAGTGCATGATCAGTCATGTGATACGTGTGTGATCAGCCACTTGATCAGTGCATGATAGCCACGTGATCAGTGCATGATAGCCACGTGATCAGTGCATGATCAGTCACGTGATGGGTGTATGATCAGCCACGTGACCTGTACATGGTAGTTACATGTACATTGCATGATCAGCCACGTGATCAGTGCATGATAGCCACGTGATCAGTGCATGATCACTCACGTGATCAGTGCATGATCAGTCATGTGACCAGTGCATGGTAGCCACGTGATCATGGCATGATCAGCCACGTGAGCAGTGCATGATAGCCACGTGATCAGTGCATGATCAGTCACGAGATCAGTGCATGATCAGCCACGTGATCAGTGCATGAACAGGCACGTGATCAGTGTATGTCCAGCCAAGTGATCAGAGCATGATAGCCACGTGATCAGTGCATGATTAGTCACGTGATCAGTGCATGATCAGTCACGTGATCTGTGCATGAAAGCCAGGTGATCAGTGCATGATAGCCACGTGATTAGTGCATGATCAGTCACGTGATCAGTGCATGATCAGCCACGTGATCAGTGCATGATCTGTCACATGATTAGTGTATGATCATCCACGTGATCAGTGCATGGGCAGTCATGTGATCAGTGCTTGATATAGACGTGATCAGTGCATGATCAGTCACGTGATCAGTGCATGATAGCCACGTGATCAGTGCATGATCAGTCACCTGATGGGTGTATGATCATTCACGTGACCTGTACATGGTAGTTACATGAACATTGCATGATCAGCCACGTGAGTAGTGCATGATAGCCACGTGATCACTGCATGATCAGTCACGTGATCAGTGCATGATCAGTCATGTGACCAGTACATGGTAGCTGCGTGATCATGCATGATCAGCCACGTGAGCAGTGCATGATAGCCACGTGATGTGTGCATGATCACTTACATGAGCAGAGTATGATCAGCCACGTGATCAGTGCATGATCAGCCACGTGATCAGTGCATGATAAGTCACGTGATCAGTGTGTGATCAGCCACGTGATCAGTGCATGATCAGCCACGTGATCAGTGCATGATCAGTTACGTGAGCAGTGTATGATCAGCCACGTGAGCAGTGCATGTTCAGCCACGTGAACAGTGTATGATCAGCCACGTGATCAGTGCATGATCAATTACCTGATCATTGCATGATCAGTCACGTGACCAGTGCATGGTAGCTACGTGATCAGTGCATGATCAGCCACGTGATCAGTGCATGATAGCCACGTGATCAGTGCATGATCAGCCACGTGATCAGTGCATGATCAGTCACGTGATCAGTGCATGATCAGTCACGTGATCAGTGCATGATCATCCACGTGATCAGTGCATGTCAGTCATGTGATCAGTGCATGATAGCTCAGTGATCAGTGCATGATCAGTCACGTGATCAGTTATGATCAGCCACGTGATCAGTGCAAGATAGCCACGTGATCAGTGCATGATCAGTCACGTGATCAGTGCATGATCAATCACGTGATAAGTGTATGATCAGCCACGTGAACAGTGCATGCTCAGTCACGTGATCTGGGCCAGCTGAGCTGCGTGATTCCTGTCTGCTCATCTGCTTGACAATTGCCAGCTGAGCTGCTTGATTCCTGCCTGTCATCTGCTTGACAATTGCCAGCTGTTCTGCGTAATTCCTGCCTGCTCAGCTGCTTGATTATTGCCAGCTGAGCAGCATGATTCCTCACATCTGAGTTCCATGATTATTGCCTGCTGACTGTTTGATTCGTGCCTACTCAGCTCTTTGTTTATTGCCTCCAGAGGCACATGATCAGTGTATAATAGCAAACATGATCAGCGCATGATCAGTCACATGATCAGCGCCATGATAAGTCACGTGATCACTACATGATCAGTCATGTGATCAGTCCATGCTCAGTCACGGTATCAGTGCATGATCAGCCACGTGATCAGTGCATGATCTGTCACAAGATTAGTGTATGATCATCCACGTGATCAGTGCATGATCATTTACGTGATCTTTGCATGATCAGTCACGTGAACAGTGCATGGTTAGCTTCGTGATCGGTTCATGATCAGCCACGTGAGCAGAGCATGATCAGCCACGTGATCAGTGCATGATCAGTCACGTGATCAGTGCATGATAGTCACGTGATCAGTGCATGATAGCCACGTGATCAGTGCATGATCAGTCACGTGATCAGTGTATGATCAGCCACGTGATCAGTGCATGATAGCCACGTGATCAGTGCATGATCAGCCACGTGATCAGTGCATGATCAGTCACGTGATGAGTGCATGATCAGTCACGTGACCAGTACATGGTAGTTACATGATCATTGCATGATCAGCCACGTGATCAGTGCATGATAGCCACGTGATCAGTGCATGATCAGCCACGTGATCAGTGCATGATCAGTCACGTGATCAGTGCATGTGTAGCCACGTGATCATGCATGATCAGCTACGTGATCAGTGCATGATCAGCCACGTGATCAGTGCATGGTCAGTCACGTGATCAGTGCATGATCAGCCACGTGATCAGTGCATGAACAGTCACGTGATCAGTGCATGATCAGCCACGTGATCAGTGCATGATAGCCACGTGATCAGTGCATGATCAGTCACGTGATCAGTGTGTGATCAGTCACGTGATCAGTGCATGGTCAGCCAAGTGATCAGTGCATGATATCGACGTGATCAGTGCATGATCAGTCACGTGATCAGTGCATGATCAGCCACGTGATCAGTGCATGATCAGTCACGTGATCGGTGTATGATCAGCCACGTGACCTGTGCATGGGCAGTCATGTGATCAGTGCATGATATAGACGTTAACAGTGCATGATCAGCCACGTGAGCAGTGCATGATAGCCACGTGATCAGTGCATGATCAGTCACGTGATCGGTGTATGATCAGTCACGTGACCAGTACATGGTAGCTACGTGATCATTGCATGATCAGCCACGTGATAGTGCATGATAGCCACGTGATCAGTGCATGATCAGTCACGTGATCAGTGCATGATCAGTCACGTGATCAGTGCATGGTAGCTACGTGATCATGCATGATAAGTCACGTGACAGTGTGTGATAGCCACGTGATCAGTGCATGATCAGACACGTGATCAGTGCATGATCAGTTACGTGATCAGTGCATGATCAGCCACGTGAGCAGTGCATGTTCAAGCACGTGATCAGTGTATGATCAGCCACGTGATCAGTGCATGATAGCCACGTGATCAGTGCATGATCAGTCACGTAATCAGTGCATGATCAGCCACGTGATCAGTGTATGTTCAGCCACGTGATCAGTGCATGCTGAGCCACGTGATCAGTGCTTGATCAATTACGTGCTCAGTGCATGATCAGTCACGTGACCAGTATATGGTAGCTACGTGATCATTGCCTGATCAGCCACGTGAGCAGTGCATGATAGTCACGTGATCAGTGCATGATGAGTCACGTGATCAGTGCATGATCAGCCACGTGATCAGTGCATGATCAGTCACGTGATCAGTGCATGATCAGCCACGTGATCAGTGCATGTGGAGTCATGTGGTCAGTGCATGATAGCCACGTGATCAGTGCATGATCAGTCACGTGATCAGTTATGATCAGCCACGTGAGCAGAGCATGATAGCCATGTGGTCAGTGCATGATCAGTCACGTGATCAGTACATGATCAGTCACGTGAACAGTGCATGATCATTTACGTGATCTTTGCATGATCAGTCACGTGAACAGTATATGGTGAGCTACGTGATTACTGTCTGCTCATCTGCTTGACAATTGCCACGTGAGCTGCATGATACCTGACTGTGATCTGCATGATCATTTACCAGCTGAGGAGAGTAATTCCAGCCACGTGATCAGCTGCATGAGTATTGCCACGTGATCAGCATGATATGTCACAGCTGAGTTCCATGATTATTGCCTGCTGACTGATTCGTGCCTACTCAGCTCTTTGTTCATTGCCTCCAGAGGCACGTGATCAGTGCATGATAGCCAACTTGATCAGTGCATGATCAGTTACATGATCAGTGCATGGTCAGCCACGTGATCAGTGCAAGGTCAGACACGTGATCAGTGCATGATCAGTCATGTGATCAGTGCATGATAGCACGTGATCATTGCATGATCAGCCACGTGAGCAGTGCATGATCAGTCACGTGATCAGTGCATGATCAGTCACGTGATACGTGTGTGATCAGCCACGTGATCAGTGCATGATATCCACGTGATCAGTGCAGGATAGCCACGTGATCAGTGTATTATAGCCACGTGATCAGTGCATGATCAGTCACGTGATCGTGTATGATCAGCCACGTGATCAGTGCATGTTATCCACGTGATCATTGCAGGATAGCCACGAGATCACTTCATGATTATTCACGTGATCTGTACATGATCAGGCACGTGATCGTGTGTGATCAGCCACCTGATCAGTGCGTGATGAGCCATGTGATCAGTGCAGGATCAATTACGTGATCAGTGCATGATCAGTCACGTGACCAGTACATGGTAGCTACGTGATCATTGGGTGATCAGTCACGTGATCAGTGCATGACAGCCACGTGATCAGTGCATGATAGCCACGTGATCAGTGCATGATCAGTCATGTGATACTGTGTGATCAGCCACATGATCAGTGCATGATCATCCACGTGATCAGTGCATGATAGCCACGTGATCAGTGCATGAGCAGCCACGTGCTCAGTGCATGATCAGTCACGTGACCAGTACATGGTAGCCACGTGATCAGTGCATGATGAGCCACGTGATCAGTGCATGATCAATTACGTGATCAGTGCATGATCAGTCACGTGATCAGTGCATGATCAGCCTCGTGAGCAGAGCATGATAGCCACCTGATGTGTGCATGATGAGTTAAGTGAGCAGAGTATGATCAGCCACGTGATCAGTACATGATCAGTCACGTGATCAGTGCATGATCATCTACGTGATCTGTGCATGATCATTCACGTGATCAGTGCATGATAGCGACGTGATCAGTGCATGACGAGTCACGTGAGCAGTGCATGATAGCCACGTGATCAGTGCATGATCAGTCACGTGATCAGTGTATGATCAGTCACGTGATCAGTGCATGGTAGCCACGTGAACAGTGCATGATCAGCCACGTGATCAGTGCATGATAGCCACGTGATCAGTGCATGATCAGTCACGTGATCAGTGCATGATCAGTCACGTGAGCAGTACATGGTAGCCACGTGATCATGCATGATCAGCCACGTGAGCAGTGCATGATAGCCACGTGATCAGTGCATGATCAGCTACGTGATCAGTGCATGATCAGCCACGTGATCAGTGCATGATTGCCACGTGATCAGTGCATGATCTGTCACGTGACAGTGTGTGATCAGCCACGTGATCAGTGCATGATCAGCCACGTGATCAGTGCATGATCAGTCACGTGATCAGTGTATGATCAGTCACGTGATCAGTGCATGATCAGACACGTGATCAGTGTATGATCAGCCACGTGATCAGTGCATGATAGCCACGTGATCAGTGCATGATCAGTCACGTGATCAGTGCATGATCAGTCACGTGATCAGTGCATGCTCAGTCACGTGATCAGGGCCTGCTGAGCTGCGTGATTACTGTCTGCTCATCTGCTTGACAATTGCCAGCTGAGCTGCACGATTCCTGCCTGTCATCTGCTTGACAATTGCCAGCTGTGCTGCGTAATTCCTGCCTGCTCAGCTGCTTGATTATTGCCAGCTGAGCAGCATGATTCCTCACAGCTGAGTTCCATGATTATTGCCTGCTGACTGTTTGATTCGTGCCTACTCAGCTCTTTGTTTATTGCCTCCAGAGGCACATGATCAGTGTATGATAGCAAACATGATCAGCGCATGATCAGTCACATGATCAGCGCCATTAAGTCACGTGATCACTACATGATAGTCATGTGATCAGTCCATGCTCAGTCACGGTATCAGTGCATGATCAGCCACGTGATCAGTGCATGATCTGTCACATGATCAGTGTATGATCATCCACGTGATCAGTGCATGATCAGTCACGTGATCAGTGCATGATCAGTCACGTGATCAGTGCATGATTGCTCGTGATCAGTGCATGATCAGCCACGTGATCAGTGCATGATAGCCACGTGATCAGTGCATGATCAGTCACGTGATCAGTGCATGATCAGTCACGTGATCAGTGCATGATCAGTTACGTGATCAGTGCATGATCAGTCACGTGATCAGTATATGGTAGCTACGTGATCATTGCATGATCAGCCACGTGAGCAGTGCATGATAGCCACGTGATCAGTGCATGATCAGTCACGTGATCAGTATGATCAGCCACGTGATCAGTGCATGATGCCACGTGATCAGTGCATGATAGTCACGTGATCAGTGTGTGATCAGCCACGTGATCAGTGCATGATCAGCCACGTGATCAGTGCATGATAGCCACGTGATCAGTGCATGATCAGTTACGTGATCAGTGCATGATCAGCCACGTGATCAGTGCATGATCAGACACGTGATCAGTGCATGATCAGCCACGTGATCAGTGCATGATCAGCCACGTGATCAGTGCATGATCAGCCACGTGATCAGTGCATGATCAGTCACGTGATCAGTGCATGATCAGTCACGTGATCAGTGTGATCAGCCACGTGATCAGTGCATGATAGCCACGTGATCAGTGCATGATAGCCACGTGATCAGTGCATGATAGCCACGTGATCAGTGCATGATCAGTCACGTGATCGTGTGTGATCAGCCACGTGATCAGTGCATGATATCCACGTGATCAGTGCATGATAGCCACGTGATCAGTGCATGATCAGTCACGTGATCAGTGCATGATCAGTCACGTGATCGTGTGATCAGCCACGTGATCAGTGCATGATCAGCCACGTGATCAGTGCATGATCAATCACGTGATCAGTGCATGATCAGTCACGTGATCAGTGCATGGTAGCTACGTGATCAGTGCATGATCAGCCACGTGATCAGTGCATGATAGCCACGTGATCAGTGCATGATCAGCCACGTGATCAGTGCATGATCAGTCACGTGATCAGTGCATGATCAGCCACGTGATCAGTGCATGATAGCCACGTGATCAGTGCATGATCAGTCACGTGATCAGTGCATGATCAGCCACGTGATCAGTGCATGATAGCCACGTGATCAGTGCATGATCAGTCACGTGATCAGTGCATGATCAGCCACGTGATCAGTGCATGATCTGTCACGTGATTAGTGTATGATCATCCACGTGATCAGTGCATGATCAGTCACGTGATCAGTGCATGATATAGACGTGATCAGTGCATGATCAGTCACGTGATCAGTGCATGATAGCCACGTGATCAGTGCATGATCAGTCACGTGATGGGTGCATGATCATTCACGTGACCAGTACATGGTAGCTACGTGATCAGTGCATGATCAGCCACGTGATCAGTGCATGATAGCCACGTGATCAGTGCATGATCAGTCACGTGATCAGTGCATGATCAGTCACGTGACCAGTACATGGTAGCTGCGTGATCATGCATGATCAGCCACGTGAGCAGTGCATGATAGCCACGTGATGTGTGCATGATCAGTTACGTGAGCAGTGTATGATCAGCCACGTGATCAGTGCATGAGTGCCACGTGATCAGTGCATGATATGTCACGTGACAGTGTGTGATCAGCCACGTGATCAGTGCATGATCAGCCACGTGATCAGTGCATGATCAGTTACGTGATCAGTGTATGATCAGCCACGTGATCAGTGCATGATCAGACACGTGAACAGTGTATGATCAGCCACGTGATCAGTGCATGATATCCAAGTGATCAGTGCATGATCAATCACGTGATCAGTGTATGATCAGCCACGTGAACAGTGCATGCTCAGTCACGTGATCAGGGCCTGCTGAGCTGCGTGATTACTGTCTGCTCATCTGCTTGACAATTGCCAGCTGAGCTGCACGATTCCTGCCTGTCATCTGCTTGACAATTGCCAGCTGTGCTGCGTAATTCCTGCCTGCTCAGCTGCTTGATTATTGCCAGCTGAGCAGCATGATTCCTCACAGCTGAGTTCCATGATTATTGCCTGCTGACTGTTTGATTCGTGCCTACTCAGCTCTTTGTTTATTGCCTCCAGAGGCACATGATCAGTGTATGATAGCAAACATGATCAGCGCATGATCAGTCACATGATCAGCGCCATTAAGTCACGTGATCACTACATGATAGTCATGTGATCAGTCCATGCTCAGTCACGGTATCAGTGCATGATCAGCCACGTGATCAGTGCATGATCTGTCACAAGATCAGTGTATGATCATCCACGTGATCAGTGCATGATCAGTTACGTGATCAGTGCATGATCAGTCACGTGATCAGTGCATGATTGCTTCGTGATCAGTGCATGATCAGCCACGTGATCAGTGCATGATAGCCACGTGATCAGTGCATGATCAGTCACGTGATCAGTGCATGATCAGTCACGTGATCAGTGCATGATCAGTCACGTGATCAGTGCATGATCAGTCACGTGATCAGTACATGGTAGCTACGTGATCATTCCATGATCAGCCACGTGATCAGTGCATGATAGCCACGTGATCAGTGCATGATCAGTCACGTGATCAGTGTATGATCAGCCACGTGATCAGTGCATGATGCCACGTGATCAGTGCATGATAGTCACGTGATCAGTGTGTGATCAGCCACGTGATCAGTGCATGATCAGCCACGTGATCAGTGCATGATAGCCACGTGATCAGTGCATGATCAGTCACGTGATCAGTGCATGATCAGCCACGTGATCAGTGCATGATCAGCCACGTGATCAGTGCATGATCAGCCACGTGATCAGTGCATGATCAGTCACGTGATCAGTGCATGATCAGCCACGTGATCAGTGCATGATCAGTCACGTGATCAGTGCATGATCAGTCACGTGATAGTGCATGATCAGCCACGTGATCAGTGCATGATAGCCACGTGATCAGTGCATGATAGCCACGTGATCAGTGCATGATAGCCACGTGATCAGTGCATGATCAGTCACGTGATCGTGTGTGATCAGCCACGTGATCAGTGCATGATAGCCACGTGATCAGTGCATGATAGCCACGTGATCAGTGCATGATCAGTCACGTGATCAGTGCATGATCAGTCACGTGATCAGTGTGCATGCCACGTGATCAGTGCATGATCAGCCACGTGATCAGTGCAGGATCATTACGTGATCAGTGCATGATCAGTCACGTGATCAGTGCATGGTAGCTACGTGATCATTGCATGATCAGCCACGTGATCAGTGCATGATAGCCACGTGATCAGTGCATGATCAGCCACGTGATCAGTGCATGATCAGTCACGTGATCAGTGCATGATCAGCCACGTGATCAGTGCATGATAGCCACGTGATCAGTGCATGATCAGTCACGTGATCAGTGCATGATAGCCACGTGATCAGTGCATGATAGCCACGTGATCAGTGCATGATCAGTCACGTGATCAGTGCATGATCAGCCACGTGATCAGTGCATGATCAGTCACGTGATCAGTGCATGATCATCCACGTGATCAGTGCATGATCAGTCATGTGATCAGTGCATGATATAGACGTGATCAGTGCATGATCAGTCACGTGATCAGTGCATGATAGCCACGTGATCAGTGCATGATCAGTCACCTGATCAGTGTATGATCATTCACGTGACCAGTACATGGTAGCTACATGATCATTGCATGATCAGCCACGTGATCAGTGCATGATAGCCACGTGATCAGTGCATGATCAGTCACGTGATCAGTGCATGATCAGTCACGTGACCAGTACATGGTAGCTGCGTGATCATGCATGATCAGCCACGTGAGCAGTGCATGATAGCCACGTGATCAGTGCATGATCAGTTACGTGAGCAGTGTATGATCAGCCACGTGATCAGTGCATGAGTGCCACGTGATCAGTGCATGATATGTCACGTGACAGTGTGTGATCAGCCACGTGATCAGTGCATGATCAGCCACGTGATCAGTGCATGATCAGTTACGTGATCAGTGCATGATCAGCCACGTGATCAGTGCATGATCAGACACGTGAACAGTGTATGATCAGCCACGTGATCAGTGCATGATATCCAAGTGATCAGTGCATGATCAATCACGTGATCAGTGTATGATCAGCCACGTGAACAGTGCATGCTCAGTCACGTGATCAGGGCCTGCTGAGCTGCGTGATTACTGTCTGCTCATCTGCTTGACAATTGCCAGCTGAGCTGCACGATTCCTGCCTGTCATCTGCTTGACAATTGCCAGCTGTGCTGCGTAATTCCTGCCTGCTCAGCTGCTTGATTATTGCCAGCTGAGCAGCATGATTCCTCACAGCTGAGTTCCATGATTATTGCCTGCTGACTGTTTGATTCGTGCCTACTCAGCTCTTTGTTTATTGCCTCCAGAGGCACATGATCAGTGTATGATAGCAAACATGATCAGCGCATGATCAGTCACATGATCAGCGCCATTAAGTCACGTGATCACTACATGATAGTCATGTGATCAGTCCATGCTCAGTCACGGTATCAGTGCATGATCAGCCACGTGATCAGTGCATGATCTGTCGCATGATCAGTGTATGATCATCCACGTGATCAGTGCATGATCAGTTACGTGATCAGTGCATGATCAGCCACGTGATCAGTGCATGATTGCTTCGTGATCAGTGCATGATCAGCCACGTGATCAGTGCATGATAGCCACGTGATCAGTGCATGATCAGTCACGTGATCAGTGCATGATCAGTCACGTGATCAGTGCATGATCAGCCACGTGATCAGTGCATGATCAGTCACGTGATCAGTACATGATAGCTACGTGATCAGTGCATGATCAGCCACGTGATCAGTGCATGATAGCCACGTGATCAGTGCATGATCAGTCACGTGATCAGTGCATGATCAGCCACGTGATCAGTGCATGATGCCACGTGATCAGTGCATGATAGTCACGTGATCAGTGCATGATCAGCCACGTGATCAGTGCATGATCAGCCACGTGATCAGTGCATGATAGCCACGTGATCAGTGCATGATCAGTCACGTGATCAGTGCATGATCAGCCACGTGATCAGTGCATGATCAGTCACGTGATCAGTGCATGATCAGCCACGTGATCAGTGCATGATCAGCCACGTGATCAGTGCATGATCAGCCACGTGATCAGTGCATGATCAGTCACGTGATCAGTGCATGATCAGTCACGTGATCGTGCATGATCAGCCACGTGATCAGTGCATGATAGCCACGTGATCAGTGCATGATAGCCACGTGATCAGTGCATGATAGCCACGTGATCAGTGCATGATCAGTCACGTGATCGTGTGTGATCAGCCACGTGATCAGTGCATGATATCCACGTGATCAGTGCATGATAGCCACGTGATCAGTGCATGATCAGTCACGTGATCAGTGCATGATCAGTCACGTGATCGTGTGTGATCAGCCACGTGATCAGTGCATGATGAGCCACGTGATCAGTGCATGATCAATTACGTGATCAGTGCATGATCAGTCACGTGACCAGTACATGGTAGCTACGTGATCATTGCATGATCAGCCACGTGATCAGTGCATGATAGCCACGTGATCAGTGCATGATCAGCCACGTGATCAGTGCATGATCAGTCACGTGATCAGTGTGATCAGCCACGTGATCAGTGCATGATATCCACGTGATCAGTGCATGATAGCCACGTGATCAGTGCATGATAGCCACGTGATCAGTGCATGATCAGTCACGTGATCATGTGTGATCAGCCACGTGATCAGTGCATGATCAATTACGTGATCAGTGCATGATCAGTCACGTGACCAGTGCATGGTTGCTACGTGATCAGTGCATGATCAGCCACGTGATCAGTGCATGATAGCCACGTGATCAGTGCATGATCAGTTACGTGATCAGTGTATGATCAGCCACGTGATCAGTGCATGATCAGTCACGTGATCAGTGCATGATCAGCCACGTGATCAGTGCATGATCAGTCAGTGACCAGTATATGGTAGCTACGTGATCATTGCATGATCAGCCACGTGATCAGTGCATGATAGCCACGTGATCAGTGCATGATCAGTTACGTGATCAGTGTATGATCAGCCACGTGATCAGTGCATGAGTGCCACGTGATCAGTGCATGATATGTCACGTGATAGGTGTGTGATCAGCCACGTGATCAGTGCATGATCAGCCACGTGATCAGTGCATGATAGCCACGTGATCAGTGCATGATCAGTTACGTGATCAGTGTATGATCAGCCACGTGATCAGTGCATGATCAGACACGTGATCAGTGCATGATCAGCCACGTGATCAGTGCATGATCAGTCACGTGATCAGTGCATGATCAGTCACGTGATCAGTGCATGATCAGCCACGTGATCAGTGCATGATCTGTCACATGATCAGTGTATGATCATCCACGTGATCAGTGCATGGGCAGTCATGTGATCAGTGCATGATATAGACGTGATCAGTGCATGATCAGTCTCGTGATCAGTGCATGATAGCCACGTGATCAGTGCATGATCAGTCACCTGATGGGTGTATGATCATTCACGTGACCTGTACATGGTAGCTACATGAACATTGCATGATCAGCCACGTGATAGTGCATGATAGCCACGTGATCAGTGCATGATCAGTCACGTGATCAGTGCATGATCAGTCATGTGACCAGTACATGGTAGCTGCGTGATCATGCATGATCAGCCACGTGATCAGTGCATGATAGCCACGTGATCAGTGAATGATCAGACACGTGATCAGTGCATGATCAGTCACGTGATCAGTGCATGATCAGCCACGTGATCAGTGCATGATCAGGCACGTGATCAGTGCATGATCAGCCACGTGATCAGTGCATGATAGCCACGTGATCAGTGCATGATCAGTCACGTGATCAGTGCATGATCAGTCACGTGATCAGTGCATGATCAGCCACGTGATCAGTGCATGATCAGCCACGTGATCAGTGCATGATCATTACGTGATCAGTGCATGATCAGTCACGTGACCAGTACATGGTAGCTACGTGATCATTGCATGATCAGCCACGTGAGCAGTGCATGATAGCCACGTGATCAGTGCATGATCAGCCACGTGATCAGTGCATGATCAGTCACGTGATCAGTGCATGATCAGTCACGTGATCAGTGCATGATCAGCCACGTGATCAGTGCATGTGGAGTCATGTATCAGTGCATGATAGCCCGTGATCAGTGCATGATCAGTCCCGTGATCAGTGCATGATCAGCCACGTGATCAGTGCATGATAGCTACGTGATCAGTGCATGATCAGTCACGTGATCAGTGCATGATCAGTCACGTGATCAGTGTGTGATCAGCCACGTGAACAGTGCATGCTCAGTCACGTGATCAGGGCCTGCTGAGCTGCGTGATTACTGTCTGCTCATCTGCTTGACAATTGCCAGCTGAGCTGCACGATTCCTGCCTGTCATCTGCTTGACAATTGCCAGCTGTGCTGCGTAATTCCTGCCTGCTCATCTGCTTGATTATTGCCAGCTGAGCAGCATGATTTCTCAGAGCTGAGTTCCATGATTATAGCCTGCTGACTGATTCGTGCCTACTCAGCTCTTTGTTCATTGCCTCCAGAGGCACATGATCAGTGTATGACACCAAACATGATCAGCACATGATCAGTCACATGATCAGTGCATGATAAGCCACGTGATCAGTGCATGATCAGTCATGTGATCAGTGCATGATCAGTCATGTGACCAGTACATGGTAGCTGTGTGATCAGTGCATGATCAGCCACGTGATCAGTGCATGATCAGTCACGTGATCAGTGCATGATCAGTCACGTGATCAGTGCATGATCAGCCACGTGATCAGTGCATGATATCCACGTGATCAGTGCATGATAGCCACGTGATCAGTGCATGATAGCCACGTGATCAGTGCATGATCAGTCACGTGATCGTGTGTGATCAGCCACGTGATCAGTGCATGATAGCCACGTGATCAGTGCATGATAGCCACGTGATCAGTGCATGATCAGTCACGTGATCAGTGCATGATCAGTCACGTGATCAGTGCATGATCAGCCACTGATCAGTGCATGATCAGCCACGTGATCAGTGCATGATCAATTACGTGATCAGTGCATGATCAGTCACGTGATCAGTACATGATAGCTACGTGATCAGTGCATGATCAGCCACGTGATCAGTGCATGATAGCCACGTGATCAGTGCATGATAGCCACGTGATCAGTGCATGATCAGTCACGTGATCAGTGTGTGATCAGCCACGTGATCAGTGCATGATAGCCACGTGATCAGTGCATGATAGCCACGTGATCAGTGCATGATCAGTCACGTGATCAGTGCATGATCAGTCACGTGATCAGTGCATGGTAGTTACATGATCAGTGCATGATCAGCCACGTGATCAGTGCATGATAGCCACGTGATCAGTGCATGATCAGTCACGTGATCAGTGCATGATCAGTCACGTGACCAGTGCATGGTAGCTGCGTGATCATGCATGATCAGCCACGTGATCAGTGCATGATAGCCACGTGATCAGTGCATGATCAGCCACGTGATCAGTGCATGATCAGTCACGTGATCAGTGCATGATCAGCCACGTGATCAGTGCATGATAGCCACGTGATCAGTGCATGATCAGTCACGTGATCAGTGCATGATCAGTCACGTGATCAGTGCATGATAGCCACGTGATCAGTGCATGATAGCCACGTGATCAGTGCATGATCAGTCACGTGATCAGTGCATGATCAGCCACGTGATCAGTGCATGATCTGTCACGTGATTAGTGTATGATCATCCACGTGATCAGTGCATGATCAGTCATGTGATCAGTGCATGATATAGACGTGATCAGTGCATGATCAGTCACGTGATCAGTGCATGATAGCCACGTGATCAGTGCATGATCAGTCACCTGATCAGTGTATGATCATTCACGTGACCTGTACATGGTAGTTACATGATCATTGCATGATCAGCCACGTGAGTAGTGCATGATAGCCACGTGATCAGTGCATGATCAGTCACGTGATCAGTGCATGATCAGTCATGTGACCAGTACATGGTAGCTGCGTGATCATGCATGATCAGCCACGTGATCAGTGCATGATAGCCACGTGATCAGTGCATGATCAGTCACGTGATCAGTGCATGATCAGTCACGTGATCAGTGCATGATCAGCCACGTGATCAGTGCATGATCAGGCACGTGATCAGTGCATGATCAGCCACGTGATCAGTGCATGATAGCCACGTGATCAGTGCATGATCAGTCACGTGATCAGTGCATGATCAGTCACGTGATCAGTGCATGATCAGCCACGTGATCAGTGCATGATCAGCCACGTGATCAGTGCATGATCAATTACGTGATCAGTGCATGATCAGTCACGTGACCAGTACATGGTAGCTACGTGATCATTGCATGATCAGCCACGTGATCAGTGCATGATAGCCACGTGATCAGTGCATGATCAGCCACGTGATCAGTGCATGATCAGTCACGTGATCAGTGCATGATCAGTCACGTGATCAGTGCATGATCAGCCACGTGATCAGTGCATGTCAGTCATGTATCAGTGCATGATAGCCCGTGATCAGTGCATGATCAGTCACGTGATCAGTGCATGATCAGCCACGTGATCAGTGCATGATAGCCACGTGATCAGTGCATGATCAGTCACGTGATCAGTGCATGATCAGTCATGTGATAGTGTGTGATCAGCCACGTGAACAGTGCATGCTCAGTCACGTGATCAGGGCCTGCTGAGCTGCGTGATTACTGTCTGCTCATCTGCTTGACAATTTCCAGCTGAGCTGCACGATTCCTGCCTGTCATCTGCTTGACAATTGCCACCTGTGCTGCGTAATTCCTGCCTGCTCATCTACTTGATTATTGCCAGCTGAGCAGCATGATTTCTCAGAGCTGAGTTCCATGATTATAGCCTGCTGACTGATTCCTGCCTACTCAGCTCTATGTTCATTGCCTCCAGAGGCACATGATCAGTGTGTGACACCAAACATGATCAGCACATGATCAGTCACATGATCAGTGCATGATAAGCCACGTGATCAGTGCATGATCAGTTATGTGATCAGTGCATGATCAGTCATGTGACCAGTGCATGGTAGCTGTGTGATCATTGCATGATCAGCCACGTGATCAGTGCATGATCAGTCACGTGATCAGTGCATGATCAGTCACGTGATCAGTGTGTGATCAGCCACGTGATCAGTGCATGATATCCACGTGATCAGTGCATGATAGCCACGTGATCAGTGCATGATAGCCACGTGATCAGTGCATGATCAGTCACGTGATCGTGTGTGATCAGCCACGTGATCAGTGCATGATATCACGTGATCAGTGCATGATAGCCACGTGATCAGTGCATGATCAGTCACGTGATCAGTGCATGATCAGTCACGTGATCGTGTGTGATCAGCCACGTGATCAGTGCATGATGAGCCACGTGATCAGTGCATGATCAATTACGTGATCAGTGCATGATCAGTCACGTGATCAGTGCATGGTAGCTACGTGATCAGTGCATGATCAGTCACGTGATCAGTGCATGATAGCCACGTGATCAGTGCATGATAGCCACGTGATCAGTGCATGATCAGTCACGTGATCGTGTGTGATCAGCCACGTGATCAGTGCATGATATCCACGTGATCAGTGCATGATAGCCACGTGATCAGTGCATGATCAGTCACGTGATCAGTGCATGATCAGTCACGTGACCAGTACATGGTAGTTACATGATCAGTGCATGATCAGCCACGTGATCAGTGCATGATAGCCACGTGATCAGTGCATGATCAGTCACGTGATCAGTGCATGATCAGTCACGTGACCAGTACATGGTAGCTGCGTGATCATGCATGATCAGCCACGTGATCAGTGCATGATAGCCACGTGATCAGTGCATGATCAGTCACGTGATCAGTGCATGATCAGCCACGTGATCAGTGCATGATCAGTCACGTGATCAGTGCATGATCAGCCACGTGATCAGTGCATGATAGCCACGTGATCAGTGCATGATCAGTCACGTGATCAGTGCATGATCAGTCACGTGATCAGTGCATGATCAGCCACGTGATCAGTGCATGATAGCCACGTGATCAGTGCATGATCAGTCACGTGATCAGTGCATGATCAGCCACGTGATCAGTGCATGATCAGTCACGTGATCAGTGCATGATCAGCCACGTGATCAGTGCATGATCAGTCACGTGATCAGTGCATGATATAGACGTGATCAGTGCATGATCAGTCACGTGATCAGTGCATGATAGCCACGTGATCAGTGCATGATCAGTCACGTGATCAGTGCATGATCAGTCACGTGACCAGTACATGGTAGTTACGTGATCATTGCATGATCAGCCACGTGATCAGTGCATGATAGCCACGTGATCAGTGCATGATCAGTCACGTGATCAGTGCATGATCAGTCACGTGACCAGTACATGGTAGCTGCGTGATCATGCATGATCAGCCACGTGAGCAGTGCATGATAGCCACGTGATGTGTGCATGATCAGTTACGTGAGCAGAGTATGATCAGCCACGTGATCAGTGCATGAGTGGCACGTGATCAGTGCATGATATGTCACGTGACAGGTGTGTGATCAGCCACGTGAACAGTGCATGATCAGCCACGTGATCAGTGCATGATCAGTTACGTGAGCAGTGTATGATCAGCCACGTGATCAGTGCATGTTCAGACACGTGAACACTGTATGATCAGCCACGTGATCAGTGCATGATATCCAAGTGATCAGTGCATGATCAATCACGTGATCAGTGTATGATCAGCCACGTGAACAGTGCATGCTCAGTCACGTGATCTGGGCCTGCTGAGCTGCGTGATTACTGTCTGCTCATCTGCTTGACAATTGCCAGCTGAGCTGCACGATTCCTGCCTGTCATCTGCTTGACAATTGCCAGCTGTGCTGCGTAATTCCTGCCTGCTCAGCTGCTTGATTATTGCCAGCTGAGCAGCATGATTCCTCACAGCTGAGTTCCATGATTATTGCCTGCTGACTGTTTGATTCGTGCCTACTCAGCTCTTTGTTTATTGCCTCCAGAGGCACATGATCAGTGTATGATAGCAAACATGATCAGCGCATGATCAGTCACATGATCAGCGCCATTAAGTCACGTGATCACTACATGATAGTCATGTGATCAGTCCATGCTCAGTCACGGTATCAGTGCATGATCAGCCACGTGATCAGTGCATGATCTGTCACAAGATTACTGTATGATCATCCACGTGATCAGTGCATGATCAGTCACGTGATCAGTGCATGATCAGTCACGTGATCAGTGCATGATTGCCGTGATCAGTGCATGATCAGCCACGTGATCAGTGCATGATAGCCACGTGATCAGTGCATGATCAGTCACGTGATCAGTGCATGATCAGTCACGTGATCAGTGCATGATCAGTCACGTGATCAGTGCATGATCAGTCACGTGATCAGTACATGGTAGCTACGTGATCATTGCATGATCAGCCACGTGATCAGTGCATGATAGCCACGTGATCAGTGCATGATCAGTCACGTGATCAGTGCATGATCAGCCACGTGATCAGTGCATGATGCCACGTGATCAGTGCATGATAGTCACGTGATCAGTGCATGATCAGCCACGTGATCAGTGCATGATCAGCCACGTGATCAGTGCATGATAGCCACGTGATCAGTGCATGATCAGTTACGTGATCAGTGCATGATCAGCCACGTGATCAGTGCATGATCAGCCACGTGATCAGTGCATGATCAGCCACGTGATCAGTGCATGATCAGCCACGTGATCAGTGCATGATCAGCCACGTGATCAGTGCATGATCAGTCACGTGATCAGTGCATGATCAGTCACGTGATCGTGCATGATCAGCCACGTGATCAGTGCATGATCAGTCACGTGATCAGTGCATGATATAGACGTGATCAGTGCATGATCAGTCACGTGATCAGTGCATGATAGCCACGTGATCAGTGCATGATCAGTCACGTGATCAGTGCATGATCAGTCACGTGACCAGTACATGGTAGCCACGTGATCAGTGCATGATCAGCCACGTGATCAGTGCATGATAGCCACGTGATCAGTGCATGATCAGTCACGTGATCAGTGCATGATCAGTCACGTGACCAGTGCATGGTAGCTGCGTGATCATGCATGATCAGCCACGTGAGCAGTGCATGATAGCCACGTGATGTGTGCATGATCAGTTACGTGAGCAGAGTATGATCAGCCACGTGATCAGTGCATGAGTGCCACGTGATCAGTGCATGATATGTCACGTGACAGTGTGTGATCAGCCACGTGATCAGTGCATGATCAGCCACGTGATCAGTGCATGATCAGTTACGTGAGCAGTGTATGATCAGCCACGTGATCAGTGCATGGTCAAACACGTGAACAGTGTATGATCAGCCACGTGATCAGTGCATGATATCCAAGTGATCAGTGCATGATCAATCACGTGATCAGTGTATGATCAGCCACGTGAACAGTGCATGCTCAGTCACGTGATCAGGGCCTGCTGAGCTGCGTGATTACTGTCTGCTCATCTGCTTGACAATTGCCAGCTGAGCTGCACGATTCCTGCCTGTCATCTGCTTGACAATTGCCAGCTGTGCTGCGTAATTCCTGCCTGCTCAGCTGCTTGATTATTGCCAGCTGAGCAGCATGATTCCTCACAGCTGAGTTCCATGATTATTGCCTGCTGACTGTTTGATTCGTGCCTACTCAGCTCTTTGTTTATTGCCTCCAGAGGCACATGATCAGTGTATGATAGCAAACATGATCAGCGCATGATCAGTCACATGATCAGCGCCATTAAGTCACGTGATCACTACATGATAGTCATGTGATCAGTCCATGCTCAGTCACGGTATCAGTGCATGATCAGCCACGTGATCAGTGCATGATCTGTCACATGATTAGTGTATGATCATCCACGTGATCAGTGCATGATCAGTCACGTGATCAGTGCATGATCAGTCACGTGATCAGTGCATGATTGCTTCGTGATCAGTGCATGATCAGCCACGTGATCAGTGCATGATAGCCACGTGATCAGTGCATGATCAGTCACGTGATCAGTGCATGATCAGTCACGTGATCAGTGCATGATCAGCCACGTGATCAGTGCATGATCAGTCACGTGATCAGTGCATGGTAGCTACGTGATCATTCCATGATCAGCCACGTGAGCAGTGCATGATAGCCACGTGATCAGTGCATGATCAGTCACGTGATCAGTGTATGATCAGCCACGTGATCAGTGCATGATGCCACGTGATCAGTGCATGATAGTCACGTGATCAGTGTGTGATCAGCCACGTGATCAGTGCATGATCAGCCACGTGATCAGTGCATGATAGCCACGTGATCAGTGCATGATCAGTCACGTGATCAGTGCATGATCAGCCACGTGATCAGTGCATGATCAGACACGTGATCAGTGCATGATCAGCCACGTGATCAGTGCATGATCAGCCACGTGATCAGTGCATGATCAGCCACGTGATCAGTGCATGATCAGTCACGTGATCAGTGCATGATCAGTCACGTGATCAGTGTGATCAGCCACGTGATCAGTGCATGATATCCACGTGATCAGTGCATGATAGCCACGTGATCAGTGCATGATAGCCACGTGATCAGTGCATGATCAGTCACGTGATCGTGTGTGATCAGCCACGTGATCAGTGCATGATATCCACGTGATCAGTGCATGATAGCCACGTGATCAGTGCATGATCAGTCACGTGATCAGTGCATGATCAGTCACGTGATCGTGTGTGATCAGCCACGTGATCAGTGCATGATGAGCCACGTGATCAGTGCATGATCAATTACGTGATCAGTGCATGATCAGTCACGTGACCAGTACATGGTAGCTACGTGATCATTGCATGATCAGCCACGTGATCAGTGCATGACAGCCACGTGATCAGTGCATGATAGCCACGTGATCAGTGCATGATCAGTCACGTGATACATGTGTGATCAGCCACGTGATCAGTGCATGATATCCACGTGATCAGTGCATGATAGCCACGTGATCAGTGCATGATAGCCACGTGATCAGTGCATGATCAGTCACGTGATCATGTGTGATCAGCCACGTGATCAGTGCATGATCAGCCACGTGATCAGTGCATGATCAATTACGTGATCAGTGCATGATCAGTCACGTGACCAGTACATGGTTGCTACGTGATCGTGCATGATCAGCCACGTGATCAGTGCATGATAGCCACGTGATCAGTGCATGATCAGTCACGTGATCAGTGCATGATCAGCCACGTGATCAGTGCATGATCAGTCACGTGATCAGTGCATGATCATTTACGTGATCAGTGCATGATCAGTCAGTGACCAGTATATGGTAGCTACGTGATCATTGCATGACAGCCACGTGAGCAGTGCATGATAGCCACGTGATCAGTGCATGATCAGTTACGTGATCAGTGTATGATCAGCCACGTGATCAGTGCATGAGTGCCACGTGATCAGTGCATGATATGTCACGTGATAAGTGTGTGATCAGCCACGTGATCAGTGCATGATCAGCCACGTGATCAGTGCATGATAGCCACGTGATCAGTGCATGATCAGTTACGTGATCAGTGTATGATCAGCCACGTGATCAGTGCATGATCAGACACGTGATCAGTGCATGATCAGCCACGTGATCAGTGCATGATCAGCCACGTGATCAGTGCATGATAGCCACGTGATCAGTGCATGATCAGTCACGTGATCAGTGCATGATCAGTCACGTGATCAGTGCATGATCAGCCACGTGATCAGTGCATGATAGCCACGTGATCAGTGCATGATCAGTCACGTGATCAGTGCATGATCAGTCACGTGACCAGTACATGGTAGCTACGTGATCATTGCATGATCAGCCACGTGAGTAGTGCATGATAGCCACGTGATCAGTGCATGATCAGTCACGTGTTCAGTGCATGATCAGTCATGTAATCTGTGCATGACCAGGCACGTGATCAGTGTATGACCAGCCAAGTGATCAGTGCATGATAGCCACGTGATCAGTGCATGATCAGTCACGTGATCAGTGCATGATCAGTCACGTGATCAGTACATGGTAGCTACGTGATCATTGCCTGATCAGCCACATGAGCCATGCATGATAGCCACGAGATCTGTGCATGATCAGTCACGTGATCAGTGCATGATCACTCACGTTAACAGTGCATGATAAGTCACCTGATCAGTGCATGATCAATTACGTGATCAGTGAATGATCAGTCACTTGATCAGTGCATGATCACTAACGTTAACAGTGCATGATAAGTCACCTGGTCAGTGCATGATCTGTCGCATGATCAGTGTATGATCATCCGGGTGATCAGTGCATGGGCAGTCATGTGATCACTGCATGATATAGACGTGATCAGTGCATGATCAGTCTCATGATCAGTGTATGATCAACCACGTGATCAGTGCACGATAGCCAGGTAATGAGTGCACGATAGCCAGATGATCAGTGCATTATCAGTCACGTGATCAGTGTATGTTCAGCCAAGTAATAAGTGCATGATAGCCAACTGATCAGTGAAGGATCCATCACGTGATCAGTGCATGGTCAGTCACGTGATCATTGCATGATCAGCCAAGTGATCAGTGCATGATCAATTACGTGATCAGTGCATGATCAGTCACGTGATCAGTACATGATCAGTCATGTGAACATTGCATGATCAGTCATGTGATCAGTGTATGACCAGTCAAGTGACCAGTGCATGATAGCCACGTGATCAGTACATGATCAGTCACGTGAACAGTGCGTGATCATTTATGTGATCTGTGCATGATCAGTCACGTGACCAGTATAGGGTAGCTACGTGATCATTCCATGACGAGCCACGTGAGCAGTGCATGATAGAAAAGTGATGTGTTCATGATGAGTTTCGTGAGCAGAGTATGATCAGCCACGTGATCAGTGCATGAGTGCCACGTGATCAGTGCATGATATGTCACGTGACAGGTGTGTGATCACCCATGTGAACAGTGCATGTTCAGCCACGTGATCAGTGCATGATATCCAAGTGATCAGTGCATGATCAATCACGTGATCAGTGTATGATCAGCCACGTGAACAGTGCATGTTCAGTCACATGATCTGGGCCTGCTGAGCTGCGTGATTACTGTCTGCTCATCTGCTTGACAATTGCCAGCTGAGCTGCACGATTCCTGCCTGTCATCTGCTTGACAATTGCCAGCTGAGCTGCACGATTCCTGCCTGTCATCTGCTTGACAATTGCCAGCTGTGCTGCGTAATTCCTGCCTGCTCAGCTGCTTGATTATTGCCAGCTGAGCAGCATGATTCCTCACATCTGAGTTCCATGATTATTGCCTGCTGACTGTTTGATTCGTGCCTACTCAGCTCTTTGTTTATTGCCTCCAGAGGCACATGATCAGTGTATGATAGCAAACATGATCAGCACATGATCAGTCACATGATCAGTGCCATTAAGTTACGTGATCACTACATGATAGTCATGTGATCAGTCCATGCTCAGTCACGGTATCAGTGCATGATCAGCCACGTGATCAGTGCATAATCAGCCACATGATCAATGCATGATCAATTACGTGATCAGTGCATGATCAGTCACCTGATGGGTGTATGATCATTCACGTGACCTGTACATGGTAGCTACATGATCATTGCATGAACAGCCACGTGAGTAGTGCATGATAGCCACGTGATCACTGCATGATCAGTCACGTGATCAGTGCATGATCAGTCATGTGACCAGTACATGGTAGATGCGTGATCATCGCTTGATCAGCCACGTGAGCAGTGCATGATAGCCACGTGATCAGTGCATGATCAGACACGAGATTAGTGCATGATTAGTCACGTGATCAGTGCATGATAAGCCACGTGATCAGTGCATGACCAGGCATGTGATCAGTGTATGTCCAGCCAAGTGATCAGTGCATGACAGCCACGTGATCAGTGCATGATCAGTCACGTGATCAGTGCATGATCAGTCACGTGATCAATGTATGATCAGCCACGTGATCAGTGCATGATCAGTCACGTGATCAGTGCATGACCAGACACGTGATCAGTGTATGTCCAGCCAAGTGATCAGTGCATGATAGCCACGTGATCAGTGCATGATCAGTCACATGATCAGTGCATGATCAGCCACATGATCAGGGCATGATCAATTACGTGATCAGTGCATGATCAGTCACGTGACCAGTACATGGTAGCTACGTGATCATTGACTGATCAGCCACTTGAGCAGTGCATGATAGCCACGTGATCAGTGCATGATCAGCCATTTGATCAGTGCCTGATCAGTCACGGGATCAGTGCATGGTCAATCACGTGATCAGTGCATGATCATCCACGTGATCAGTGCATGTGGAGTCATGTAGTCAAAGAATGATAGCGCCGTGATCAGTGCACGATCAGTCCCGTGATGAGTGTATGATCAGCCAAGTGATCAGTGCAAGATAGCTACGTGATCAGTGCATGATCAGTCACATGATCAGTGCATGATAAGTCACGTGATAAGTGTGTGATCAGCCATGTGAACAGTGCATGCTCAGTCACGTGATCAGGGCCTGCTGAGCTGCGTGATTACTGTCTGCTCATCTGCTTGACAATTTCCAGCTGAGCTGCACGATTCCTGCCTGTCATCTCCTTGACAATTGCCACCTGTGCTGCGTAATTCCTGCCTGCTCATCTACTTGATTATTGCCAGCTGAGCAGCATGATTTCTCAGAGCTGAGTTCCATGATTATAGCCTGCTGACTGATTCCTGCTTACTCAGCTCTGTTCATTGCCTCCAGAGGCACATGATCAGTGTGTGACACCAAACATGATCAGCACATGATCAGTCACATGATCAATGCATGATAAGCCAGGTGATCAGTGCATGATCAATTATGTGATCAGTGCATGATCAGTCATGTGACCAGTATATGGTAGCTGTGTGATCATTGCATGATCAGCCACGTGAGCAGTGCATGATAGCCACGTGATCAGTGCATGATCAGTCACGTGATCTGTGCATGATCAGTCACGTGAACTGTGCATGATCAGACACGTGATCAGTGCATGATAGCCACGTGATCAGTGCATGATCAGTCACGTGATACGTGTGTGATCAGCCACGTGATCAGTGCATGATATCCACGTGATCAGTGCAGGATAGCCACGTGATCACTTCATGATTAGTCATGTGATCTGTACATGATCAGTCACGTGATACGTGTTTGATCAGCCACCGGATCAGTGCGTGATGAGCCACGTGATCAGTTCAGGATCAATTACGTGATCAGTGCATGATCAGTCACGAGACCAGTACATGGTTGCTACGTGATCGTTGCATGATCAGCCACGTGAGCAGAGCATGATAGCCACGTGATCAGTGCATGATCAATTATGTGATCAGTGCATGATCAGTCATGTGACCAGTACATGGTAGCTGTGTGATCATTGCATGATCAGCCACGTGATCAGTGCATGATCAGTCACGTGATCAGTGCATGATCAGTCACGTGATCGGTGTGATCAGCCACGTGATCAGTGCATGATATCCACGTGATCAGTGCAGGATAGCCACGTGATCAGTGTATTATAGCCACGTGATCAGTGCATGATCAGTCACGTGATCATGTGTGATCAGCCACGTGATCAGTGCATGTTATCCACGTGATCAGTGCAGGATAGCCACGTGATCACTTCATGATTATTCACGTGATCTGTACATGATGAGTCACGTGATACGTGTGTGATCAGCCAACGGATCAGTGCGTGATGAGCCACGTGTTCAGTGCAGGATCAATTACGTGATCAGTGCATGATCAGTCACGTGACCAGTACATGGTAGCTACGTGATCATTGCGTGATCAGCCACGTGTTCAGTGCATGATAGCCACGTGATCAGTGCATGAGAGCCACGTGATCAGTGCATGATCAGTCACGTGATACATGTGTGATCAGCCACGTGATCACTGCATGATAGCCACGTGATCAGTGCATGAGAGCCACGTGATCAGTGCATGATCAGTCACGTGATACATGTGTGATCAGCCACGTGATCAGTGCATGATGAGCCACGTGATCAGTGCAGGATCAATTACGTGATCAGTGCATGATCAGTCACGTGACCAGTACATGGTTGCTACGTGATCGTTGCATGATCAGCCACGTGAGCAGAGCATGGTAGCCACCTGATGTGTGCATGATGAGTTAGGTGAGCAGAGTATGATCAGCCACGTTATCAGTACATGATCAGTCACGTGAACAGTGCATGATCATTTACGTGATCTGTGCATGATCATTCTCAGGACCAGTATATGGTAGCTATGTGATCATTCCATGACGAGCCACGTGAGAAGTGCATGATAGCCACGTGATGTGTGCATGATGAGTTACGTGAGCAGAGTATGATCAGCCACGTGATCAGTGCATGAGTGCCACGTGATCAGTGCATGATATGTCACATGACAGGTGTGTGATCAGCCACGTGAACAGTGCATGTTCAGCCACGTGATCAGTGCATGATAGCCACGTGATCAGTGCATGATCAGTTACCTGAGCAGTGTATGATCAGCCACGTTAGCAGTGCATGGTCAGACACGAGAACAGTGTATGATCAGCCACGTGATCAGTGCATGATCAGTCACGTGATCAGTGCATGATCAGTCACGTGATCAGTGCATGATCAGCCACGTGATCAGTGCATGAACTGTCACATGATTAGTGTATGATAATCCACGTGATCAGTGCATGGGCAGTCATGTGATCAGTGCATGATATAGACGTTATCAGTGCATGACCAGTCTCATGATCAGTGCATGATAGCCACATGATCAGTGCATGATCAGTCACCTGATGGGTGTATGATCATTGACGTGACCTGTACATGGTAGTTACGTGAACATTGCATGATCAGCCACGTGAGTAGTGCATGATAGCCACGTGATCACTGCATGATCAGTCACGTGATCAGTGCATGATCAGTCATGTGACCAGTACATGGTAGCTGCGTGATCATCGCATGATCAGCCACGTGAGCAGTGCATGATAGCCACGTGATCAGTGAATGATCAGAGACAAGATCAGTGCATGATCAGTCACGTGATCAGTGCATGATGAGCCACGTGATCAGTGCATGACCAGGCACGTGATCAGTGTATGTCCAGCCAAGTGATCAGTGCATGATAGCCACGTGATCAGTGCATGATCAGTCACGTGATCAGTGCATGATCAGTCACGTAATCAGTGTATGTTCAGCCACGTGATCAGTGCATGATGAGCCACATGATCAGTGCATTATCAATTACGTGATCAGTGCATGATCAGTCACGTGACCAGTACATGGTAGCTACGTGATCATTGCCTGATCAGCCACGTGAGCAGTGCATGATAGCCACGTGATCAGTGCATGATCAGCCATGTGATCAGTGCCTGATCAGTCACGAGATCAGTGCATGGTCAGTCACGTGATCAGTGCATGATCATCCATGTGATCAGTGCATGTGGAGTCATGTAGTCAATGCATGATAGCGCCGTGATCAGTGAATGATCAGTCCCGTGATGAGTTATGATCAGCCAAGTGATCAGTGCAAGATAGCTACGTGATCAGTGCATGATCAGTCACATGATCAGTGCATGATCAGTCACGTGATAGGTGTGTGATCAGCCATGTGAACAGTGCATGCTCAGTCACGTGATCAGGGCCTGCTGAGCTGCGTGATTACTGTCTGCTCATCTGCTTGACAATTTCCAGCTGTGCTGCCCGATTCCTGCCTGTCATCTCCTTGACAATTGCCACCTGTGCTGCGTAATTCCTGCCTGCTCATCTACTTGATTATTGCCAGCTGAGCAGCATGATTTCTCAGAGCTGAGTTCCATGATTATAGCCTGCTGACTGATTCCTGCCTACTCAGCTCTATGTTCATTGCCTCCAGAGGCACATGATCAGTGTGTGACACCAAACATGATCAGCACATGATCAGTCACATGATCAATGCATGATAAGCCAGGTGATCAGTGCATGATCAATTATGTGATCAGTGCATGATCAGTCATGTGACCAGTACATGGTAGCTGTGTGATCATTGCATGATCAGCCACGTGAGCAGTGCATGATCAGTCACGTGATCTGTGCATGATCAGTCACGTGATACGTGTGTGATCAGCCACGTGATCAGTGCATGATATCCACGTGATCAGTGCAGGATAGAAACGTGATCAGTGTATTATAGCCACGTGATCAGTGCATGATCAGTCACGTGATACGTGTGTGATCAGCCACGTGATCAGTGCATGTTATCCACGTGATCATTGCAGGATAGCCAGGTGATCACTTCATGATTATTCACGTGATCTGTACATGATCAGTCACGTGATTCGTGTGTGATCAGCCAACTGATCAGTGCGTGATGAGCCATGTGATCAGTGCAGGATCAATTACGTGATCAGTGCATGATCAGTCACGTGACCAGTACATGGTAGCTACGTGATCATTGCGTGATCAGCCACGTGATCAGTGCATGATAGCCACGTGATCAGTGCATGAGAGCCACGTGATCATTGCATGATCAGTTATGTGATACATGTGTGATCAGCCACATGATCACTGCATGATCATCCACGTGATCAGTGCATGAGAGCCACGTGATCAGTGCATGATCAGTCACCTGATCGGTGTATGATCATTCACGTGACCTGTACATGGTAGTTACGTGAACATTGCATGATCAGCCACGTGAGCAGTGCATGATAGCCATGTGATCACTGCATGATCACTCACGTGATCAGTGCATGATCAGTCACGTGACCAGTACATGGTAGCTACGTGATCATCGCATGATCAGCCACGTGAGAAGTGCATGATAGCCACGTGATCAGTGCATGATGAGTCACGTGAGCAGTGCATGATCAGCCACGTGATCAGTGCATGAACAGTCACGTGATCAGTGCATGTCCAGCCAAGTGATCAGTGCATGATAGCCACGTGATCAGTGCATGATTAGTCACGTGATCAGTGCATGATCAGCCACGTGAGCTGTGCATGATAGCCACGAGAACAGTGCATGATCAGCCACGTGATCAGTGCATGATCAGTCACGTGATCAGTGCATGATCAGCCACGTGATCAGTGCATGAACTGTCACATGATTAGTGTATGATAATCCACGTGATCAGTGCATGGGCAGTCAGGTGATCAGTGCATGATATAGACGTTATCAGTGCATGACCAGTCTCATGATCAGTGCATGATAGCCACGTGATCAGTGCATGATCAGTCACCTGATGGGTGTATGATCATTCACGTGACCTGTACATGGTAGTTACATGATCATTGCATGATCAGCCACGTGAGTAGTGCATGATAGCCACGTGATCACTGCATGATCAGTCACGTGATCAGTGCATGATCAGTCATGTGACCAGTACATGGTAGCTGCGTGATCATCGCATGATCAGCCACGTGAGCAGTGCATGATAGCCACGTGATCAGTGAATGATCAGAGACGAGATCAGTGCATGATCAGTCACGTGATCAGTGCATGATCAGCCACGTGATCAGTGCATGACCAGGCACGTGATCAGTGTATGTCCAGCCAAGTGATCAGTGCATGATAGCCACGTGATCAGTGCATGATCAGTCACGTGATCAGTGCATGATCAGTCACGTGATCAGTGTATGTTCAGCCACGTGATCAGTGCATGATGAGCCACATGATCAGTGCATTATCAATTACGTGATCAGTGCATGATCAGTCACGTGACCAGTACATGGTAGCTACGTGATCATTGCCTGATCAGCCACGTGAGCAGTGCATGATAGCCACGTGATTAGTGCATGATCAGCCATGTGATCAGTGCCTGATCAGTCACGTGATCAGTGCATGGTCAGTCACGTGATCAGTGCATGATCATCCACGTGATCAGTGCATGTGGAGTCATGTAGTCAATGAATGATAGCGCCGTGATCAGTGAACGATCAGTCACGTGATGAGTTATGATCAGCCAAGTGATCAGTGCAAGATAGCTACGTGATCAGTGCATGATCAGTCACATGATCAGTGCATGATCAGTCATGTGATAGGTGTGTGATCAGCCATGTGAACAGTGCATGCTCAGTCACGTGATCAGGGCCTGCTGAGCTGCGTGATTACTGTCTGCTCATCTGCTTGATCAATTTCCAGCTGTGCTGCCCGATTCCTGCCTGTCATCTCCTTGACAATTGCCACCTGTGCTGCGTAATTCCTGCCTGCTCATCTACTTGATTATTGCCAGCTGAGCAGCATGATTTCTCAGAGCTGAGTTCCATGATTATAGCCTGCTGACTGATTCCTGCCTACTCAGCTCTATGTTCATTGCCTCCAGAGGCACATGATCAGTGTGTGACACCAAACATGATCAGCACATGATCAGTCACATGATCAATGCATGATAAGCCAGGTGATCAGTGCATGATCAATTACGTGATCAGTGCATGATCAGTCATGTGACCAGTACATGGTAGCTGTGTGATCATTGCATGATCAGCCACGTGAGCAGTGCATGATCAGTCACGTGATCTGTGCATGATCAGTCACGTGATATGTGTGTGATCAGCCACGTGATCAGTGCATGATATCCACGTGATCAGTGCAGGATAGAAACGTGATCAGTGTATTATAGCCACGTGATCAGTGCATGATCAGTCACGTGATACGTGTGTGATCAGCCACGTGATCAGTGCATGTTATCCACGTGATCATTGCAGGATAGCCACGAGATCACTTCATGATTATTCACGTGATCTGTACATGATCAGTCACGTGATTCGTGTGTGATCAGCCAACTGATCAGTGCGTGATGAGCCATGTGATCAGTGCAGGATCAATTACGTGATCAGTGCATGATCAGTCACGTGACCAGTACATGGTAGCTACGTGATCATTGCGTGATCAGCCACGTGATCAGTGCATGATAGCCACGTGATCAGTGCATGATCAGCCACGTGATCAGTGCATGATCAGTTATGTGATACGTGTGTGATCAGCCACATGATCAGTGCATGATATCCACGTGATCAGTGCATGATAGCCACGTGATCAGTGCATGATCAGTCACCTGATGGGTGTATGATCATTCACGTGACCTGTACATGGTAGTTACATGTACATTGCATGATCAGCCACGTGAGTAGTGCATGATAGCCATGTGATCACTGCATGATCACTCACGTGATCAGTGCATGATCAGTCATGTGACCAGTACATGGTAGCTGCGTGATCATCGCATGATCAGCCACGTGAGCAGTGCATGATAGCCACGTGATCAGTGCATGATCAGTCACGTGATCAGTGCATGATCAGCCACGTGATCAGTGCATGAACAGGCACGTGATCAGTGTATGTCCAGCCAGTGATCAGTGCATGATAGCCACGTGATCAGTGCATGATTAGTCACGTGATCAGTGCATGATCAGTCACGTGATCTGTGCATGATAGCCAGGTGATCAGTGCATGATAGCCACGTGATCAGTGCATGATCAGTCACGTGATCAGTGCATGATCAGCCACGTGATCAGTGCATGATCTGTCAATGATTAGTGTATGATCATCCACGTGATCAGTGCATGGGCAGTCATGTGATCAGTGCATGATATAGACGTTATAAGTGCATGACCAGTCTCGTGATCAGTGCATGATAGCCACGTGATCAGTGCATGATCAGTCACCTGATGGGTGTATGATCATTCACGTGACCTGTACATGGTAGTTACATGATCATTGCATGATCAGCCACGTGAGTAGTGCATGATAGCCACGTGATCACTGCATGATCAGTCACGTGATCAGTGCATGATCAGTCATGTGACCAGTACATGGTAGCTGCGTGATCATCGCATGATCAGCCACGTGAGCAGTGCATGATAGCCACGTGATCAGTGCATGATCAGACACGAGATCAGTGCATGATCAGTCACGTGATCAGTGCATGATCAGCCACGTGATCAGTGCATGACCAGGCACGTGATCAGTGTATGTCCAGCCAAGTGATCAGTGCATGATAGCCACGTGATCAGTGCATGATCATTCACGTGATCAGTGCATGATCAGTCACGTGATCAGTGTATGTTCAGCCACGTGATCAGTGCATGATCAGCCACATGATCAGTGCATGATCAATTACGTGATCAGTGCATGATCAGTCACGTGACCAGTACATGGTAGCTACGTGATCATTGCCTGATCAGCCACGTGAGCAGTGCATGATAGCCACGTGATTAGTGCATGATCAGCCATGTGATCAGTGCCTGATCAGTCACGTGATCAGTGCATGGTCAGTCACGTGATCAGTGCATGATCATCCACGTGATCAGTGCATGTGGAGTCATGTAGTCAATGAATGATAGCGCCGTGATCAGTGCACGATCAGTCACGTGATGAGTTATGATCAGCCAAGTGATCAGTGCAAGATAGCTACGTGATCAGTGCATGATCAGTCACATGATCAGTGCATGATCAGTCATGTGATAGGTGTGTGATCAGCCATGTGAACAGTGCATGCTCAGTCACGTGATCAGGGCCTGCTGAGCTGCGTGATTACTGTCTGCTCATCTGCTTGACAATTTCCAGCTGTGCTGCCCGATTCCTGCCTGTCATCTCCTTGACAATTGCCACCTGTGCTGCGTAATTCCTGCCTGCTCATCTACTTGATTATTGCCAGCTGAGCAGCATGATTTCTCAGAGCTGAGTTCCATGATTATAGCCTGCTGACTGATTCCTGCCTACTCAGCTCTATGTTCATTGCCTCCAGAGGCACATGATCAGTGTGTGACACCAAACATGATCAGCGCATGATCAGTCACATGATCAATGCATGATAAGCCAGGTGATCAGTGCATGATCAATTATGTGATCAGTGCATGATCAGTCATGTGACCAGTACATGGTAGCTGTGTGATCATTGCATGATCAGCCACGTGAGCAGTGCATGATCAGTCACGTGATCTGTGCATGATCAGTCACGTGATACGTGTGTGATCAGCCACGTGATCAGTGCATGATATCCACGTGATCAGTGCAGGATAGCCACGTGATCAGTGTATTATAGCCACGTGATCAGTGCATGATCAGTCACGTGATACGTGTGTGATCAGCCACGTGATCAGTGCATGTTATTCACGTGATCATTGCAGGATAGCCACGAGATCACTTCATGATTATTCACGTGATCTGTACATGATCAGTCACGTGATACGTGTGTGATCAGCCACCTGATCAGTGCGTGATGAGCCATGTGATCAGTGCAGGATCAATTACGTGATCAGTGCATGATCAGTCACGTGACCAGTACATGGTAGCTACGTGATCATTGGGTGATCAGTCACGTGATCAGTGCATGACAGCCACGTGATCAGTGCATGATCAGCCACGTGATCAGTGCATGATCAGTCATGTGATACGTGTGTGATCAGCCACATGATCAGTGCATGATATCCACGTGATCAGTGCATGATAGCCACGTGATCAGTGCATGATCAGTCACCTGATGGGTGTATGATCATTCACGGGACCTGTACATGGTAGTTACATGTACATTGCATGATCAGCCACGTGAGTAGTGCATGATAGCCACGTGATCACTGCATGATCACTCACGTGATCAGTGCATGATCAGTCATGTGACCAGTACATGGTAGCTGCGTGATCATGGCATGATCAGCCACGTGAGCAGTGCATGATAGCCACGTGATCAGTGCATGATCAGTCACGTGATCAGTGCATGATCAGCCACGTGATCAGTGCATGAACAGGCACGTGATCAGTGTATGTCCAGCCAAGTGATCAGTGCATGATAGCCACGTGATCAGTGCATGATTAGTCACGTGATCAATGCATGATCAGTCACGTGATCTGTGCATGAAAGCCAGGTGATCAGTGCATGATAGCCACGTGATTAGTGCATGATCAGTCACGTGATCAGTGCATGATCAGCCACGTGATCAGTGCGTGATCTGTCACATGATTAGTGTATGATCATCCACGTGATCAGTGCATGGGCAGTCATGTGATCAGTGCATGATATAGACGTTATCAGTGCATGACCAGTCTCGTGATCAGTGCATGATAGCCACGTGATCAGTGCATGATCAGTCACCTGATGGGTGTATGATCATTCACGTGACCTGTACATGGTAGTTACATGAACATTGCATGATCAGCCACGTGAGTAGTGCATGATAGCCACGTGATCACTGCATGATCAGTCACGTGATCAGTGCATGATCAGTCATGTGACCAGTACATGGTAGCTGCGTGATCATCGCATGATCAGCCACGTGAGCAGTGCATGATAGCCACGTGATGTGTGCATGATCACTTACATGAGCAGAGTATGATCAGCCACGTGATCAGTGCATGAGTGCCACGTGATCAGTGCATGTTATGTCACGTGACAGGTGTGTGATCAGCCACGTGAACAGTGCATGTTCAACCACGTGATCAGTGCATGATCAGTTACGTGAGCAGTGTATGATCAGCCACGTGAGAAGTGCATGTTCAGACACGTGAACAGTGTATGATCAGCCACGTGATCAGTGCATGATATCCAAGTGATCAGTGCATGATCAATCACGTAATCAGTGTATGATCAGCCACGTGAACAGTGCATGTTCAGTCACGTGATCTGGGCCTGCTGAGCTGCGTGATTCCTGTCTGCTCATCTGCTTGACAATTGCCAGCTGAGCTGCTTGATTCCTGCCTGTCATCTGCTTGACAATTGCCAGCTGTTCTGCCTAATTCCTGCCTGCTCAGCTGCTTGATTATTGCCAGCTGAGCAGCATGATTCCTCACATCTGAGTTCCATGATTATTGCCTGCTGACTGTTTGATTCGTGCCTACTCAGCTCTTTGTTTATTGCCTCCAGAGGCACATGATCAGTGTATAATAGCAAACATGATCAGCGCATGATCAGTCACATGATCAGCGCCATTAAGTCACGTGATCACTACATGATAGTCATGTGATCAGTCCATGCTCACTCACGGTATCAGTGCATGATCAGCCACGTGATCAGTGCATGATCTGTCACAAGATTAGTGTATGATCATCCACGTGATCAGTGCATGATCATTTACGTGATCTTTGCATGATCAGTCACGTGAACAGTACATGGTTGCTTCGTGATCGTTTCATGATCAGCCACGTGAGCAGAGCATGATAGCCACGTGATCAGTGCATGATCAGTCACGTGATCAGTACATGATCAGTCACGTGAACAGTGCATGATCATTTACGTGATCTTTGCATGATCAGTCACGTGAACAGTATATGGTAGCTACGTGATCATTCCATGACGAGCCACGTGAGCAGTGCATGATAGCCACGTGATGTGTGCATGATCATTTACGTGAGGAGAGTATGATCAGCCACGTGATCAGTGCATGAGTGCCACGTGATCAGTGCATGATATGTCACGTGACAGGTGTGTGATCAGCCACGTGAACAGTGCATGTTCAGCCACGTGATCAGTGCATGATAGCCACTTGATCAGTGCATGATCAGTTATGTGAGCAGTGTATGGTCAGCCACGTGATCAGTGCAAGGTCAGACACGTGAACAGTGTATGATCAGCCTCGTGATCAGTGCATGAACAGGCACGTGATCATTGCATGATCAGCCACGTGAGCAGTGCATGATCAGTCACGTGATCAGTGCATGATCAGTCACGTGATACGTGTGTGATCAGCCACGTGATCAGTGCATGATATCCACGTGATCTGTGCAGGATAGCCACGTGATCAGTGTATTATAGCCACGTGATCAGTGCATGATAAGTCACGTGATACGTGTGTGATCAGCCACGTGATCAGTGCATGTTATCCACGTGATCATTGCAGGATAGCCACGAGATCACTTCATGATTATTCACGTGATCTGTACATGATCAGTCACGTGATACGTGTGTGATCAGCCACCTGATCAGTGCGTGATGAGCCATGTGATCAGTGCAGGATCAATTACGTGATCAGTGCATGATCAGTCACGTGACCAGTACATGGTAGCTACGTGATCATTGCGTGATCAGCCACGTGATCAGTGCATGATAGCCACGTGATCAGTGCATGATCTGCCACCTGATCACTGCATGACCAGGCACGTGATCAGTGTTTGTCCAGCCAAGTGATCAGTGTATGATAGACACGTGATCAGTGCATGATCAGTCACGTGATCAGTGCATGATAGCCAGGTGATCAGTGCATGATAGCCACGTGATCAGTGCATGATCAAGTCACGCTATCAGTGCATGATCAGCCACGTGATCAGTGCGTGATCTGTCACATGATTAGTGTATGATCATCCACGTGATCAGTGCATGGGCAGTCATGTGATCAGTGCATGATATAGACGTTATCAGTGCATGACCAGTCTCGTGATCAGTGCATGATAGCCACGTGATCAGTGCATGATCAGTCACCTGATGGGTGTATGATCATTCACGTGACCTGTACATGGTAGTTACATGAACATTGCATGATCAGCCACGTGAGTAGTGCATGATAGCCACGTGATCACTGCATGATCAGTCACGTGATCAGTGCATGATCAGTCATGTGACCAGTACATGGTAGCTGCGTGATCATCGCATGATCAGCCACGTGAGCAGTGCATGATAGCCACGTGATGTGTGCATGATCACTTACATGAGCAGAGTATGATCAGCCACGTGATCAGTGCATGAGTGCCACGTGATCAGTGCATGTTATGTCACGTGACAGGTGTGTGATCAGCCACGTGAACAGTGCATGTTCAACCACGTGATCAGTGCATGATCAGTTACGTGAGCAGTGTATGATCAGCCACGTGAGAAGTGCATGTTCAGACACGTGAACAGTGTATGATCAGCCACGTGATCAGTGCATGATATCCAAGTGATCAGTGCATGATCAATCACGTAATCAGTGTATGATCAGCCACGTGAACAGTGCATGTTCAGTCACGTGATCTGGGCCTGCTGAGCTGCGTGATTCCTGTCTGCTCATCTGCTTGACAATTGCCAGCTGAGCTGCTTGATTCCTGCCTGTCATCTGCTTGACAATTGCCAGCTGTTCTGCCTAATTCCTGCCTGCTCAGCTGCTTGATTATTGCCAGCTGAGCAGCATGATTCCTCACATCTGAGTTCCATGATTATTGCCTGCTGACTGTTTGATTCGTGCCTACTCAGCTCTTTGTTTATTGCCTCCAGAGGCACATGATCAGTGTATAATAGCAAACATGATCAGCGCATGATCAGTCACATGATCAGCGCCATTAAGTCACGTGATCACTACATGATAGTCATGTGATCAGTCCATGCTCACTCACGGTATCAGTGCATGATCAGCCACGTGATCAGTGCATGATCTGTCACAAGATTAGTGTATGATCATCCACGTGATCAGTGCATGATCATTTACGTGATCTTTGCATGATCAGTCACGTGAACAGTACATGGTTGCTTCGTGATCGTTTCATGATCAGCCACGTGAGCAGAGCATGATAGCCACGTGATCAGTGCATGATCAGTCACGTGATCAGTACATGATCAGTCACGTGAACAGTGCATGATCATTTACGTGATCTTTGCATGATCAGTCACGTGAACAGTATATGGTAGCTACGTGATCATTCCATGACGAGCCACGTGAGCAGTGCATGATAGCCACGTGATGTGTGCATGATCATTTACGTGAGGAGAGTATGATCAGCCACGTGATCAGTGCATGAGTGCCACGTGATCAGTGCATGATATGTCACGTGACAGGTGTGTGATCAGCCACGTGAACAGTGCATGTTCAGCCACGTGATCAGTGCATGATAGCCACTTGATCAGTGCATGATCAGTTATGTGAGCAGTGTATGGTCAGCCACGTGATCAGTGCAAGGTCAGACACGTGAACAGTGTATGATCAGCCTCGTGATCAGTGCATGAACAGGCACGTGATCATTGCATGATCAGCCACGTGAGCAGTGCATGATCAGTCACGTGATCAGTGCATGATCAGTCACGTGATACGTGTGTGATCAGCCACGTGATCAGTGCATGATATCCACGTGATCAGTGCAGGATAGCCACGTGATCAGTGTATTATAGCCACGTGATCAGTGCATGATAAGTCACGTGATACGTGTGTGATCAGCCACGTGATCAGTGCATGTTATCCACGTGATCATTGCAGGATAGCCACGAGATCACTTCATGATTATTCACGTGATCTGTACATGATCAGTCACGTGATACGTGTGTGATCAGCCACCTGATCAGTGCGTGATGAGCCATGTGATCAGTGCAGGATCAATTACGTGATCAGTGCATGATCAGTCACGTGACCAGTACATGGTAGCTACGTGATCATTGCGTGATCAGCCACGTGATCAGTGCATGATAGCCACGTGATCAGTGCATGATAGCCACGTGATCAGTGCATGATCAGTCATGTGATACATGTGTGATCAGCCACATGATCAGTGCATGATATCCACGTGATCAGTGCATGATAGCCACGTGATCAGTGCATGAGAGCCACGTGATCAGTGCATGATCAGTCACGTGATACATATGTGATCAGCCACGTGATCAGTGCAGGATGAGCCACGTGATCAGTGCAGGATCAATTACGTGATCAGTGCATGATCAGTCACGTGACCAGTATATGGTTGCTACGTGATCGTTGCATGATCAGCCTCGTGAGCAGAGCATGATAGCCACCTGATGTGTGCATGATGAGTTAGGTGAGCAGAGTATGATCAGCCACGTGATCAGTACATGATCAGTCACGTGAACAGTGCATGATCATTTACGTGATCTGTGCATGATCACTCTCAGGACCAGTATATGGTAGCTATGTGATCATTCCATGACGAGCCACGTGAGAAGTGCATGATAGCCACGTGATGTGTGCATGATGAGTTACGTGAGCAGAGTATGATCAGCCACGTGATCAGTGCATGAGTGCCACGTGATCAGTGCATGATATGTCACATGATAGGTGTGTGATCAGCCACGTGAACAGTGCATGTTCAGCCACGTGATCAGTGCATGATAGCCACGTGATCAGTGCATGATCAGTTACCTGAGCAGTGTATGATCAGCCACGTTAGCAGTGCATGGTCAGACACGAGAACAGTGTATGATCAGCCACGTGATCAGTGCATGATCAGTCACGTGATCAGTGCATGATCAGTCACGTGATCAGTGCATGATCAGCCACGTGATCAGTGCATGAACTGTCACATGATTAGTGTATGATAATCCACGTGATCAGTGCATGGGCAGTCATGTGATCAGTGCATGATATAGACGTTATCAGTGCATGACCAGTCTCAAGATCAGTGCATGATAGCCACATGATCAGTGCATGATCAGTCACCTGATGGGTGTATGATCATTCACGTGACCTGTACATGGTAGTTACATGAACATTGCATGATCAGCCACGTGAGTAGTGCATGATAGCCACGTGATCACTGCATGATCAGTCACGTGATCAGTGCATGATCAGTCATGTGACCAGTACATGGTAGCTGCGTGATCATCGCATGATCAGCCACGTGAGCAGTGCATGATAGCCACGTGATCAGTGAATGATCAGAGACAAGATCAGTGCATGATCAGTCACGTGATCAGTGCATGATGAGCCACGTGATCAGTGCATGACCAGGCACGTGATCAGTGTATGTCCAGCCAAGTGATCAGTGCATGATAGCCACGTGATCAGTGCATGATCAGTCACGTGATCAGTGCATGATCAGTCACGTAATTAGTGGATGTTCAGCCACGTGATCAGTGCATGATGAGCCACATGATCAGTGCATTATCAATTACGTGATCAGTGCATGATCAGTCACGTGACCAGTACATGGTAGCTACGTGATCATTGCCTGATCAGCCACGTGAGCAGTGCATGATAGCCACGTGATCAGTGCATGATCAGCCATGTGATCAGTGCCTGATCAGTCACGAGATCAGTGCATGGTCAGTCACGTGATCAGTGCATGATCATCCATGTGATCAGTGCATGTGGAGTCATGTAGTCAATGCATGATAGCGCCGTGATCAGTGAATGATCAGTCCCGTGATGAGTTATGATCAGCCAAGTGATCAGTGCAAGATAGCTACGTGATCAGTGCATGATCAGTCACATGATCAGTGCATGATCAGTCACGTGATAGGTGTGTGATCAGCCATGTGAACAGTGCATGCTCAGTCACGTGATCAGGGCCTGCTGAGCTGCGTGATTACTGTCTGCTCATCTGCTTGACAATTTCCAGCTGTGCTGCCCGATTCCTGCCTGTCATCTCCTTGACAATTGCCACCTGTGCTGCGTAATTCCTGCCTGCTCATCTACTTGATTATTGCCAGCTGAGCAGCATGATTTCTCAGAGCTGAGTTCCATGATTATAGCCTGCTGACTGATTCCTGCCTACTCAGCTCTATGTTCATTGCCTCCAGAGGCACATGATCAGTGTGTGACACCAAACATGATCAGCACATGATCAGTCACATGATCAATGCATGATAAGCCAGGTGATCAGTGCATGATCAATTATGTGATCAGTGCATGATCAGTCATGTGACCAGTACATGGTAGCTGTGTGATCATTGCATGATCAGCCACGTGAGCAGTGCATGATCAGTCACGTGATCTGTGCATGATCAGTCACGTGATATGTGTGTGATCAGCCACGTGATCAGTGCATGATATCCACGTGATCAGTGCAGGATAGAAACGTGATCAGTGTATTATAGCCACGTGATCAGTGCATGATCAGTCACGTGATACGTGTGTGATCAGCCACGTGATCAGTGCATGTTATCCACGTGATCATTGCAGGATAGCCACGAGATCACTTCATGATTATTCACGTGACCTGTACATGATCAGTCACGTGATTCGTGTGTGATCAGCCAACTGATCAGTGCGTGATGAGCCATGTGATCAGTGCAGGATCAATTACGTGATCAGTGCATGATCAGTCACGTGACCAGTACATGGTAGCTACGTGATCATTGCGTGATCAGCCACGTGATCAGTGCATGATAGCCACGTGATCAGTGCATGATAGCCACGTGATCAGTGCATGATCAGTTATGTGATACGTGTGTGATCAGCCACATGATCAGTGCATGATATCCACGTGATCAGTGCATGATAGCCACGTGATCAGTGCATGATCAGTCACCTGATGGGTGTATGATCATTCACGTGACCTGTACATGGTAGTTACATGTACATTGCATGATCAGCCACGTGAGTAGTGCATGATAGCCATGTGATCACTGCATGATCACTCACGTGATCAGTGCATGATCAGTCATGTGACCAGTACATGGTAGCTGCGTGATCATCGCATGATCAGCCACGTGAGCAGTGCATGAGAGCCACGTGATCAGTGCATGATCAGCCACGTGATCAGTGCATGAACAGGCACGTGATCAGTGTATGTCCAGCCAAGTGATCAGTGCATGATAGCCACGTGATCAGTGCATGATTAGTCACGTGATCAGTGCATGATCAGTCACGTGATCTGTGCATGATAGCCAGGTGATCAGTGCATGATAGCCACGTGATCAGTGCATGATCAGTCACGTGATCAGTGCATGATCAGCCACGTGATCAGTGCATGATCTGTCACATGATTAGTGTATGATCATCCACGTGATCAGTGCATGGGCAGTCATGTGATCAGTGCA
This sequence comes from Bos javanicus, assembly GCF_032452875.1. Classification (NCBI taxonomy): domain Eukaryota; kingdom Metazoa; phylum Chordata; class Mammalia; order Artiodactyla; family Bovidae; genus Bos; species Bos javanicus. Next base: position 54,299 of record NW_026893674.1, on the reverse strand, counting down.
TGATATAGACGTTATCAGTGCATGACCAGTCTCGTGATCAGTGCATGATAGCCACGTGATCAGTGCATGATCAGTCACCTGATGGGTGTATGATCATTCACGTGACCTGTACATGGTAGTTACATGATCATTGCATGATCAGCCACGTGAGTAGTGCATGATAGCCACGTGATCACTGCATGATCAGTCACGTGATCAGTGCATGATCAGTCATGTGACCAGTACATGGTAGCTGCGTGATCATCGCATGATCAGCCACGTGAGCAGTGCATGATAGCCACGTGATCAGTGCATGATCAGACACGAGATCAGTGCATGATCAGTCACGTGATCAGTGCATGATCAGCCACGTGATCAGTGCATGACCAGGCACGTGATCAGTGTATGTCCAGCCAAGTGATCAGTGCATGATAGCCACGTGATCAGTGCATGATCATTCACGTGATCAGTGCATGATCAGTCACGTGATCAGTGTATGTTCAGCCACGTGATCAGTGCATGATCAGCCACATGATCAGTGCATGATCAATTACGTGATCAGTGCATGATCAGTCACGTGACCAGTACATGGTAGCTACGTGATCATTGCCTGATCAGCCACGTGAGCAGTGCATGATAGCCACGTGATTAGTGCATGATCAGCCATGTGATCAGTGCCTGATCAGTCACGTGATCAGTGCATGGTCAGTCACGTGATCAGTGCATGATCATCCACGTGATCAGTGCATGTGGAGTCATGTAGTCAATGAATGATAGCGCCGTGATCAGTGCACGATCAGTCACGTGATGAGTTATGATCAGCCAAGTGATCAGTGCAAGATAGCTACGTGATCAGTGCATGATCAGTCACATGATCAGTGCATGATCAGTCATGTGATAGGTGTGTGATCAGCCATGTGAACAGTGCATGCTCAGTCACGTGATCAGGGCCTGCTGAGCTGCGTGATTACTGTCTGCTCATCTGCTTGACAATTTCCAGCTGTGCTGCCCGATTCCTGCCTGTCATCTCCTTGACAATTGCCACCTGTGCTGCGTAATTCCTGCCTGCTCATCTACTTGATTATTGCCAGCTGAGCAGCATGATTTCTCAGAGCTGAGTTCCATGATTATAGCCTGCTGACTGATTCCTGCCTACTCAGCTCTATGTTCATTGCCTCCAGAGGCACATGATCAGTGTGTGACACCAAACATGATCAGCACATGATCAGTCACATGATCAATGCATGATAAGCCAGGTGATCAGTGCATGATCAATTATGTGATCAGTGCATGATCAGTCATGTGACCAGTACATGGTAGCTGTGTGATCATTGCTTGATCAGCCACGTGAGCAGTGCATGATCAGTCACGTGATCTGTGCATGATCAGTCACGTGATACGTGTGTGATCAGCCACGTGATCAGTGCATGATATCCACGTGATCAGTGCAGGATAGCCACGTGATCAGTGTATTATAGCCACGTGATCAGTGCATGATCAGTCACGTGATACGTGTGTGATCAGCCACGTGATCAGTGCATGTTATTCACGTGATCATTGCAGGATAGCCACGAGATCACTTCATGATTATTCACGTGATCTGTACATGATCAGTCACGTGATACGTGTGTGATCAGCCACCTGATCAGTGCGTGATGAGCCATGTGATCAGTGCAGGATCAATTACGTGATCAGTGCATGATCAGTCACGTGACCAGTACATGGTAGCTACGTGATCATTGGGTGATCAGTCACGTGATCAGTGCATGACAGCCACGTGATCAGTGCATGATAGCCACGTGATCAGTGCATGATCAGTCATGTGATACGTGTGTGATCAGCCACATGATCAGTGCATGATATCCACGTGATCAGTGCATGATAGCCACGTGATCAGTGCATGATCAGTCACCTGATGGGTGTATGATCATTCACGTGACCTGTACATGGTAGTTACATGTACATTGCATGATCAGCCACGTGAGTAGTGCATGATAGCCACGTGATCACTGCATGATCACTCACGTGATCAGTGCATGATCAGTCATGTGACCAGTACATGGTAGCTGCGTTATCATGGCATGATCAGCCACGTGAGCAGTGCATGATAGCCACGTGATCAGTGCATGATCAGTCACGTGATCAGTGCATGATCAGCCACGTGATCAGTGCATGAACAGGCACGTGATCAGTGTATGTCCAGCCAAGTGATCAGTGCATGATAGCCACGTGATCAGTGCATGATTAGTCACGTGATCAGTGCATGATCAGTCACGTGATCTGTGCATGAAAGCCAGGTGATCAGTGCATGATAGCCACGTGATTAGTGCATGATCAGTCACGTGATCAGTGCATGATCAGCCACGTGATCAGTGCGTGATCTGTCACATGATTAGTGTATGATCATCCACGTGATCAGTGCATGGGCAGTCATGTGATCAGTGCATTATATAGACGTTATCAGTGCATGACCAGTCTCGTGATCAGTGCATGATAGCCACGTGATCAGTGCATGATCAGTCACCTGATGGGTGTATGATCATTCACGTGACCTGTACATGGTAGTTACATGAACATTGCATGATCAGCCACGTGAGTAGTGCATGATAGCCACGTGATCACTGCATGATCAGTCACGTGATCAGTGCATGATCAGTCATGTGACCAGTACATGGTAGCTGCGTGATCATCGCATGATCAGCCACGTGAGCAGTGCATGATAGCCACGTGATGTGTGCATGATCACTTACATGAGCAGAGTATGATCAGCCACGTGATCAGTGCATGAGTGCCACGTGATCAGTGCATGTTATGTCACGTGACAGGTGTGTGATCAGCCACGTGAACAGTGCATGTTCAACCACGTGATCAGTGCATGATCAGTTACGTGAGCAGTGTATGATCAGCCACGTGAGAAGTGCATGTTCAGACACGTGAACAGTGTATGATCAGCCACGTGATCAGTGCATGATATCCAAGTGATCAGTGCATGATCAATCACGTAATCAGTGTATGATCAGCCACGTGAACAGTGCATGTTCAGTCACGTGATCTGGGCCTGCTGAGCTGCGTGATTCCTGTCTGCTCATCTGCTTGACAATTGCCAGCTGAGCTGCTTGATTCCTGCCTGTCATCTGCTTGACAATTGCCAGCTGTTCTGCCTAATTCCTGCCTGCTCAGCTGCTTGATTATTGCCAGCTGAGCAGCATGATTCCTCACATCTGAGTTCCATGATTATTGCCTGCTGACTGTTTGATTCGTGCCTACTCAGCTCTTTGTTTATTGCCTCCAGAGGCACATGATCAGTGTATAATAGCAAACATGATCAGCGCATGATCAGTCACATGATCAGCGCCATTAAGTCACGTGATCACTACATGATAGTCATGTGATCAGTCCATGCTCACTCACGGTATCAGTGCATGATCAGCCACGTGATCAGTGCATGATCTGTCACAAGATTAGTGTATGATCATCCACGTGATCAGTGCATGATCATTTACGTGATCTTTGCATGATCAGTCACGTGAACAGTACATGGTTGCTTCGTGATCGTTTCATGATCAGCCACGTGAGCAGAGCATGATAGCCACGTGATCAGTGCATGATCAGTCACGTGATCAGTACATGATCAGTCACGTGAACAGTGCATGATCATTTACGTGATCTTTGCATGATCAGTCACGTGAACAGTATATGGTAGCTACGTGATCATTCCATGACGAGCCACGTGAGCAGTGCATGATAGCCACGTGATGTGTGCATGATCATTTACGTGAGGAGAGTATGATCAGCCACGTGATCAGTGCATGAGTGCCACGTGATCAGTGCATGATATGTCACGTGACAGGTGTGTGATCAGCCATGTGAACAGTGCATGTTCAGCCACGTGATCAGTGCATGATAGCCACTTGATCAGTGCATGATCAGTTATGTGAGCAGTGTATGGTCAGCCACGTGATCAGTGCAAGGTCAGACACGTGAACAGTGTATGATCAGCCTCGTGATCAGTGCATGAACAGGCACGTGATCATTGCATGATCAGCCACGTGAGCAGTGCATGATCAGTCACGTGATCAGTGCATGATCAGTCACGTGATACGTGTGTGATCAGCCACGTGATCAGTGCATGGGCAGTCATGTGATCAGTGCATGATATAGACGTTATCAGTGCATGACCAGTCTCGTGATCAGTGCATGATAGCCACGTGATCAGTGCATGATCAGTCACCTGATGGGTGTATGATCATTCACGTGACCTGTACATGGTAGTTACATGAACATTGCATGATCAGCCACGTGAGTAGTGCATGATAGCCACGTGATCACTGCATGATCAGTCACGTGATCAGTGCATGATCAGTCATGTGACCAGTACATGGTAGCTGCGTGATCATCGCATGATCAGCCACGTGAGCAGTGCATGATAGCCACGTGATGTGTGCATGATCACTTACATGAGCAGAGTATGATCAGCCACGTGATCAGTGCATGAGTGCCACGTGATCAGTGCATGTTATGTCACGTGACAGGTGTGTGATCAGCCACGTGAACAGTGCATGTTCAACCACGTGATCAGTGCATGATCAGTTACGTGAGCAGTGTATGATCAGCCACGTGAGAAGTGCATGTTCAAACACGTGAACAGTGTATGATCAGCCACGTGATCAGTGCATGATATCCAAGTGATCAGTGCATGATCAATCACGTAATCAGTGTATGATCAGCCACGTGAACAGTGCATGTTCAGTCACGTGATCTGGGCCTGCTGAGCTGCGTGATTCCTGTCTGCTCATCTGCTTGACAATTGCCAGCTGAGCTGCTTGATTCCTGCCTGTCATCTGCTTGACAATTGCCAGCTGTTCTGCCTAATTCCTGCCTGCTCAGCTGCTTGATTATTGCCAGCTGAGCAGCATGATTCCTCACATCTGAGTTCCATGATTATTGCCTGCTGACTGTTTGATTCGTGCCTACTCAGCTCTTGTTTATTGCCTCCAGAGGCACATGATCAGTGTATAATAGCAAACATGATCAGCGCATGATCAGTCACATGATCAGCGCCATTAAGTCACGTGATCACTACATGATAGTCATGTGATCAGTCCATGCTCACTCACGGTATCAGTGCATGATCAGCCACGTGATCAGTGCATGATCTGTCACAAGATTAGTGTATGATCATCCACGTGATCAGTGCATGATCATTTACGTGATCTTTGCATGATCAGTCACGTGAACAGTACATGGTTGCTTCGTGATCGTTTCATGATCAGCCACGTGAGCAGAGCATGATAGCCACGTGATCAGTGCATGATCAGTCACGTGATCAGTACATGATCAGTCACGTGAACAGTGCATGATCATTTACGTGATCTTTGCATGATCAGTCACGTGAACAGTATATGGTAGCTACGTGATCATTCCATGACGAGCCACGTGAGCAGTGCATGATAGCCACGTGATGTGTGCATGATCATTTACGTGAGGAGAGTATGATCAGCCACGTGATCAGTGCATGAGTGCCACGTGATCAGTGCATGATATGTCACGTGACAGGTGTGTGATCAGCCACGTGAACAGTGCATGTTCAGCCACGTGATCAGTGCATGATAGCCACTTGATCAGTGCATGATCAGTTATGTGAGCAGTGTATGGTCAGCCACGTGATCAGTGCAAGGTCAGACACGTGAACAGTGTATGATCAGCCTCGTGATCAGTGCATGAACAGGCACGTGATCATTGCATGATCAGCCACGTGAGCAGTGCATGATCAGTCACGTGATCAGTGCATGATCAGTCACGTGATACGTGTGTGATCAGCCACGTGATCAGTGCATGATATCCACGTGATCAGTGCAGGATAGCCACGTGATCAGTGTATTATAGCCACGTGATCAGTGCATGATCAGTCACGTGATACGTGTGTGATCAGCCACGTGATCAGTGCATGTTATCCACGTGATCATTGCAGGATAGCCACGAGATCACTTCATGATTATTCACGTGATCTGTACATGATCAGTCACGTGATACGTGTGTGATCAGCCACCTGATCAGTGCGTGATGAGCCATGTGATCAGTGCAGGATCAATTACGTGATCAGTGCATGATCAGTCACGTGACCAGTACATGGTAGCTACGTGATCATTGGGTGATCAGTCACGTGATCAGTGCATGACAGCCACGTGATCAGTGCATGATAGCCACGTGATCAGTGCATGATCAGTCATGTGATACATGTGTGATCAGCCACATGATCAGTGCATGATATCCACGTGATCAGTGCATGATAGCCACGTGATCAGTGCATGAGAGCCACGTGATCAGTGCATGATCAGTCACGTGATACATATGTGATCAGCCACGTGATCAGTGCATGATGAGCCACGTGATCAGTGCAGGATCAATTACGTGATCAGTGCATGATCAGTCACGTGACCAGTATATGGTTGCTACGTGATCGTTGCATGATCAGCCTCGTGAGCAGAGCATGATAGCCACCTGATGTGTGCATGATGAGTTAGGTGAGCAGAGTATGATCAGCCACGTGATCAGTACATGATCAGTCACGTGAACAGTGCATGATCATTTACGTGATCTGTGCATGATCATTCTCAGGACCAGTATATGGTAGCTATGTGATCATTCCATGACGAGCCACGTGAGCAGTGCATGATAGCCACGTGATGTGTGCATGATGAGTTACGTGAGCAGAGTATGATCAGCCACGTGATCAGTGCATGAGTGCCACGTGATCAGTGCATGATATGTCACATGATAGGTGTGTGATCAGCCACGTGAACAGTGCATGTTCAGCCACGTGATCAGTGCATGATAGCCACGTGATCAGTGCATGATCAGTTACCTGAGCAGTGTATGATCAGCCACGTTAGCAGTGCATGGTCAGACACGAGAACAGTGTATGATCAGCCACGTGATCAGTGCATGATCAGCCAGGTGATCAGTTCATGATAGCTATGTGATCAGTTCATGATTTGTCACGTGATCTGTGCATGACCAGACAGGTGATCAGTGTATGATCAGCCACGTGAACAGTGCATGATAGCCACGTGATCAGTGCATGATCCGTCACCTGATGGGTGTATGATCAGTCACCTGACCGGTACATGGTAGCTACATGATCATTCCATGATCAGCCACGTGAGTAGTGCATGATAGCCACGTGATCAGTGCATGATCAGTCACGTGTTCAGTGCATGATCAGTCATGTAATCTGTGCATGACCAGGCACGTGATCAGTGTATGACCAGCCAAGTGATCAGTGCATGATAGCCACGTGATCAGTGCATGATCAGTCACGTGATCAGTGCATGATCAGTCACGTGATCAGTACATGGTAGCTACGTGATCATTGCCTGATCAGCCACATGAGCCATGCATGATAGCCACGAGATCTGTGCATGATCAGTCACGTGATCAGTGCATGATCACTCACGTTAACAGTGCATGATAAGTCACCTGATCAGTGCATGATCAATTACGTGATCAGTGAATGATCAGTCACTTGATCAGTGCATGATCACTAACGTTAACAGTGCATGATAAGTCACCTGGTCAGTGCATGATCTGTCGCATGATCAGTGTATGATCATCCGGGTGATCAGTGCATGGGCAGTCATGTGATCACTGCATGATATAGACGTGATCAGTGCATGATCAGTCTCATGATCAGTGTATGATCAACCACGTGATCAGTGCACGATAGCCAGGTAATGAGTGCACGATAGCCAGATGATCAGTGCATTATCAGTCACGTGATCAGTGTATGTTCAGCCAAGTAATAAGTGCATGATAGCCAACTGATCAGTGAAGGATCCATCACGTGATCAGTGCATGGTCAGTCACGTGATCATTGCATGATCAGCCAAGTGATCAGTGCATGATCAATTACGTGATCAGTGCATGATCAGTCACGTGATCAGTACATGATCAGTCATGTGAACATTGCATGATCAGTCATGTGATCAGTGTATGACCAGTCAAGTGACCAGTGCATGATAGCCACGTGATCAGTACATGATCAGTCACGTGAACAGTGCGTGATCATTTATGTGATCTGTGCATGATCAGTCACGTGACCAGTATAGGGTAGCTACGTGATCATTCCATGACGAGCCACGTGAGCAGTGCATGATAGAAAAGTGATGTGTTCATGATGAGTTTCGTGAGCAGAGTATGATCAGCCACGTGATCAGTGCATGAGTGCCACGTGATCAGTGCATGATATGTCACGTGACAGGTGTGTGATCACCCATGTGAACAGTGCATGTTCAGCCACGTGATCAGTGCATGATATCCAAGTGATCAGTGCATGATCAATCACGTGATCAGTGTATGATCAGCCACGTGAACAGTGCATGTTCAGTCACATGATCTGGGCCTGCTGAGCTGCGTGATTACTGTCTGCTCATCTGCTTGACAATTGCCAGCTGAGCTGCACGATTCCTGCCTGTCATCTGCTTGACAATTGCCAGCTGAGCTGCACGATTCCTGCCTGTCATCTGCTTGACAATTGCCAGCTGTGCTGCGTAATTCCTGCCTGCTCAGCTGCTTGATTATTGCCAGCTGAGCAGCATGATTCCTCACATCTGAGTTCCATGATTATTGCCTGCTGACTGTTTGATTCGTGCCTACTCAGCTCTTTGTTTATTGCCTCCAGAGGCACATGATCAGTGTATGATAGCAAACATGATCAGCACATGATCAGTCACATGATCAGTGCCATTAAGTTACGTGATCACTACATGATAGTCATGTGATCAGTCCATGCTCAGTCACGGTATCAGTGCATGATCAGCCACGTGATCAGTGCATAATCAGCCACATGATCAATGCATGATCAATTACGTGATCAGTGCATGATCAGTCACCTGATGGGTGTATGATCATTCACGTGACCTGTACATGGTAGCTACATGATCATTGCATGAACAGCCACGTGAGTAGTGCATGATAGCCACGTGATCACTGCATGATCAGTCACGTGATCAGTGCATGATCAGTCATGTGACCAGTACATGGTAGATGCGTGATCATCGCTTGATCAGCCACGTGAGCAGTGCATGATAGCCACGTGATCAGTGCATGATCAGACACGAGATTAGTGCATGATTAGTCACGTGATCAGTGCATGATAAGCCACGTGATCAGTGCATGACCAGGCATGTGATCAGTGTATGTCCAGCCAAGTGATCAGTGCATGACAGCCACGTGATCAGTGCATGATCAGTCACGTGATCAGTGCATGATCAGTCACGTGATCAATGTATGATCAGCCACGTGATCAGTGCATGATCAGTCACGTGATCAGTGCATGACCAGACACGTGATCAGTGTATGTCCAGCCAAGTGATCAGTGCATGATAGCCACGTGATCAGTGCATGATCAGTCACATGATCAGTGCATGATCAGCCACATGATCAGGGCATGATCAATTACGTGATCAGTGCATGATCAGTCACGTGACCAGTACATGGTAGCTACGTGATCATTGACTGATCAGCCACTTGAGCAGTGCATGATAGCCACGTGATCAGTGCATGATCAGCCATTTGATCAGTGCCTGATCAGTCACGGGATCAGTGCATGGTCAATCACGTGATCAGTGCATGATCATCCACGTGATCAGTGCATGTGGAGTCATGTAGTCAAAGAATGATAGCGCCGTGATCAGTGCACGATCAGTCCCGTGATGAGTGTATGATCAGCCAAGTGATCAGTGCAAGATAGCTACGTGATCAGTGCATGATCAGTCACATGATCAGTGCATGATAAGTCACGTGATAAGTGTGTGATCAGCCATGTGAACAGTGCATGCTCAGTCACGTGATCAGGGCCTGCTGAGCTGCGTGATTACTGTCTGCTCATCTGCTTGACAATTTCCAGCTGAGCTGCACGATTCCTGCCTGTCATCTCCTTGACAATTGCCACCTGTGCTGCGTAATTCCTGCCTGCTCATCTACTTGATTATTGCCAGCTGAGCAGCATGATTTCTCAGAGCTGAGTTCCATGATTATAGCCTGCTGACTGATTCCTGCTTACTCAGCTCTGTTCATTGCCTCCAGAGGCACATGATCAGTGTGTGACACCAAACATGATCAGCACATGATCAGTCACATGATCAATGCATGATAAGCCAGGTGATCAGTGCATGATCAATTATGTGATCAGTGCATGATCAGTCATGTGACCAGTATATGGTAGCTGTGTGATCATTGCATGATCAGCCACGTGAGCAGTGCATGATAGCCACGTGATCAGTGCATGATCAGTCACGTGATCTGTGCATGATCAGTCACGTGAACTGTGCATGATCAGAGACGTGATCAGTGCATGATAGCCACGTGATCAGTGCATGATCAGTCACGTGATACGTGTGTGATCAGCCACGTGATCAGTGCATGATATCCACGTGATCAGTGCAGGATAGCCACGTGATCACTTCATGATTAGTCACGTGATCTGTACATGATCAGTCACGTGATACGTGTTTGATCAGCCACCGGATCAGTGCGTGATGAGCCACGTGATCAGTTCAGGATCAATTACGTGATCAGTGCATGATCAGTCACGAGACCAGTACATGGTTGCTACGTGATCGTTGCATGATCAGCCACGTGAGCAGAGCATGATAGCCACGTGATCAGTGCATGATCAATTATGTGATCAGTGCATGATCAGTCATGTGACCAGTACATGGTAGCTGTGTGATCATTGCATGATCAGCCACGTGATCAGTGCATGATCAGTCACGTGATCAGTGCATGATCAGTCACGTGATACGTGTGTGATCAGCCACGTGATCAGTGCATGATATCCACGTGATCAGTGCAGGATAGCCACGTGATCAGTGTATTATAGCCACGTGATCAGTGCATGATCAGTCACGTGATACGTGTGTGATCAGCCACGTGATCAGTGCATGTTATCCACGTGATCAGTGCAGGATAGCCAGGTGATCACTTCATGATTATTCACGTGATCTGTACATGATCAGTCACGTGATACGTGTGTGATCAGCCAACTGATCAGTGCGTGATGAGCCATGTGATCAGTGCAGGATCAATTACGTCATCAGTGCATGATCAGTCACGTGACCAGTACATGGTAGCTACGTGATCATTGCGTGATCAGCCACGTGATCAGTGCATGATAGCCACGTGATCAGTGCATGAGAGCCACGTGATCAGTGCATGATCAGTCACGTGATACATGTGTGATCAGCCACGTGATCACTGCATGATAGCCACGTGATCAGTGCATGAGAGCCACGTGATCAGTGCATGATCAGTCACGTGATACATGTGTGATCAGCCACGTGATCAGTGCATGATGAGCCACGTGATCAGTGCAGGATCAATTACGTGATCAGTGCATGATCAGTCACGTGACCAGTACATGGTTGCTACGTGATCGTTGCATGATCAGCCACGTGAGCAGAGCATGATAGCCACCTGATGTGTGCATGATGAGTTAGGTGAGCAGAGTATGATCAGCCACGTTATCAGTACATGATCAGTCACGTGAACAGTGCATGATCATTTACGTGATCTGTGCATGATCATTCTCAGGACCAGTATATGGTAGCTATGTGATCATTCCATGACGAGCCACGTGAGAAGTGCATGATAGCCACGTGATGTGTGCATGATGAGTTACGTGAGCAGAGTATGATCAGCCACGTGATCAGTGCATGAGTGCCACGTGATCAGTGCATGATATGTCACATGACAGGTGTGTGATCAGCCACGTGAACAGTGCATGTTCAGCCACGTGATCAGTGCATGATAGCCACGTGATCAGTGCATGATCAGTTACCTGAGCAGTGTATGATCAGCCACGTTAGCAGTGCATGGTCAGACACGAGAACAGTGTATGATCAGCCACGTGATCAGTGCATGATCAGTCACGTGATCAGTGCATGATCAGTCACGTGATCAGTGCATGATCAGCCACGTGATCAGTGCATGAACTGTCACATGATTAGTGTATGATAATCCACGTGATCAGTGCATGGGCAGTCATGTGATCAGTGCATGATATAGACGTTATCAGTGCATGACCAGTCTCATGATCAGTGCATGATAGCCACATGATCAGTGCATGATCAGTCACCTGATGGGTGTATGATCATTGACGTGACCTGTACATGGTAGTTACATGAACATTGCATGATCAGCCACGTGAGTAGTGCATGATAGCCACGTGATCACTGCATGATCAGTCACGTGATCAGTGCATGATCAGTCATGTGACCAGTACATGGTAGCTGCGTGATCATCGCATGATCAGCCACGTGAGCAGTGCATGATAGCCACGTGATCAGTGAATGATCAGAGACAAGATCAGTGCATGATCAGTCACGTGATCAGTGCATGATGAGCCACGTGATCAGTGCATGACCAGGCACGTGATCAGTGTATGTCCAGCCAAGTGATCAGTGCATGATAGCCACGTGATCAGTGCATGATCAGTCACGTGATCAGTGCATGATCAGTCCCGTAATCAGTGTATGTTCAGCCACGTGATCAGTGCATGATGAGCCACATGATCAGTGCATTATCAATTACGTGATCAGTGCATGATCAGTCACGTGACCAGTACATGGTAGCTACGTGATCATTGCCTGATCAGCCACGTGAGCAGTGCATGATAGCCACGTGATCAGTGCATGATCAGCCATGTGATCAGTGCCTGATCAGTCACGTGATCAGTGCATGGTCAGTCACGTGATCAGTGCATGTTCATCCATGTGATCAGTGCATGTGGAGTCATGTAGTCAATGCATGATAGCGCCGTGATCAGTGAATGATCAGTCCCGTGATGAGTTATGATCAGCCAAGTGATCAGTGCAAGATAGCTACGTGATCAGTGCATGATCAGTCACAGGATCAGTGCATAATCAGTCACGTGATAGGTGTGTGATCAGCCATGTGAACAGTGCATGCTCAGTCACGTGATCAGGGCCTGCTGAGCTGCGTGATTACTGTCTGCTCATCTGCTTGACAATTTCCAGCTGTGCTGCCCGATTCCTGCCTGTCATCTCCTTGACAATTGCCACCTGTGCTGCGTAATTCCTGCCTGCTCATCTACTTGATTATTGCCAGCTGAGCAGCATGATTTCTCAGAGCTGAGTTCCATGATTATAGCCTGCTGACTGATTCCTGCCTACTCAGCTCTATGTTCATTGCCTCCAGAGGCACATGATCAGTGTGTGACACCAAACATGATCAGCACATGATCAGTCACATGATCAATGCATGATAAGCCAGGTGATCAGTGCATGATCAATTATGTGATCAGTGCATGATCAGTCATGTGACCAGTACATGGTAGCTGTGTGATCATTGCATGATCAGCCACGTGAGCAGTGCATGATCAGTCAGGTGATCTGTGCATGATCAGTCACGTGATATGTGTGTGATCAGCCACGTGATCAGTGCATGATATCCACGTGATCAGTGCAGGATAGAAACGTGATCAGTGTATTATAGCCACGTGATCAGTGCATGATCAGTCACGTGATACGTGTGTGATCAGCCACGTGATCAGTGCATGTTATCCACATGATCATTGCAGGATAGCCACGAGATCACTTCATGATTATTCACGTGATCTGTACATGATCAGTCACGTGATTCGTGTGTGATCAGCCAACTGATCAGTGCGTGATGAGCCATGTGATCAGTGCAGGATCAATTACGTGATCAGTGCATGATCAGTCACGTGACCAGTACATGGTAGCTACGTGATCATTGCGTGATCAGCCACGTGATCAGTGCATGATAGCCACGTGATCAGTGCATTATAGCCACGTGATCAGTGCATGATCAGTTATGTGATACGTGTGTGATCAGCCACATGATCAGTGCATGATATCCACGTGATCAGTGCATGATAGCCACGTGATCAGTGCATGATCAGTCACCTGATGGGTGTATGATCATTCACGTGACCTGTACATGGTAGTTACATGTACATTGCATGATCAGCCACGTGAGTAGTGCATGATAGCCATGTGATCACTGCATGATCACTCACGTGATCAGTGCATGATCAGTCATGTGACCAGTACATGGTAGCTGCGTGATCATCGCATGATCAGCCACGTGAGCAGTGCATGATAGCCACGTGATCAGTGCATGATCAGTCACGTGATCAGTGCATGATCAGCCACGTGATCAGTGCATGAACAGGCAGGTGATCAGTGTATGTCCAGCCAAGTGATCAGTGCATGATAGCCACGTGATCAGTGCATGATTAGTCACGTGATCAGTGCATGATCAGTCACGTGATCTGTGCATGATAGCCAGGTGATCAGTGCATGATAGCCACGTGATCAGTGCATGATCAGTCACGTGATCAGTGCATGATCAGCCACGTGATCAGTGCATGATCTGTCACATGATTAGTGTATGATCATCCACGTGATCAGTGCATGGGCAGTCATGTGATCAGTGCATGATATAGACGTTATCAGTGCATGACCAGTCTCGTGATCAGTGCATGATAGCCACGTGATCAGTGCATGATCAGTCACCTGATGGGTGTATGATCATTCACGAGACCTGTACATGGTAGTTACATGATCATTGCATGATCAGCCACGTGAGTAGTGCATGATATCCACGTGATCACTGCATGATCAGTCACGTGATCAGTGCATGATCAGTCATGTGACCAGTACATGGTAGCTGCGTGATCATCGCATGATCAGCCACGTGAGCAGTGCATGATAGCCACGTGATCAGTGCATGATCAGACACGAGATCAGTGCATGATCAGTCACGTGATCAGTGCATGATCAGCCACGTGATCAGTGCATGACCAGGCACGTGATCAGTGTATGTCCAGCCAAGTGATCAGTGCATGATAGCCACGTGATCAGTGCATGATCATTCACGTGATCAGTGCATGATCAGTCACGTGATCAGTGTATGTTCAGCCACGTGATCAGTGCATGATCAGCCACATGATCAGTGCATGATCAATTACGTGATCAGTGCATGATCAGTCACGTGAGCAGTACATGGTAGCTACGTGATCATTGCCTGATCAGCCACGTGAGCAGTGCATGATAGCCACGTGATTAGTGCATGATCAGCCATGTGATCAGTGCCTGATCAGTCACGTGATCAGTGCATGGTCAGTCACGTGATCAGTGCATGATCATCCACGTGATCAGTGCATGTGGAGTCATGTAGTCAATGAATGATAGCGCCGTGATCAGTGCACGATCAGTCACGTGATGAGTTATGATCAGCCAAGTGATCAGTGCAAGATAGCTACGTGATCAGTGCATGATCAGTCACATGATCAGTGCATGATCAGTCATGTGATAGGTGTGTGATCAGCCATGTGAACAGTGCATGCTCAGTCACGTGATCAGGGCCTGCTGAGCTGCGTGATTACTGTCTGCTCATCTGCTTGACAATTTCCAGCTGTGCTGCCCGATTCCTGCCTGTCATCTCCTTGACAATTGCCACCTGTGCTGCGTAATTCCTGCCTGCTCATCTACTTGATTATTGCCAGCTGAGCAGCATGATTTCTCAGAGCTGAGTTCCATGATTATAGCCTGCTGACTGATTCCTGCCTACTCAGCTCTATGTTCATTGCCTCCAGAGGCACATGATTAGTGTGTGACACCAAACATGATCAGCACATGATCAGTCACATGATCAATGCATGATAAGCCAGGTGATCAGTGCATGATCAATTATGTGATCAGTGCATGATCAGTCATGTGACCAGTACATGGTAGCTGTGTGATCATTGCATGATCAGCCACGTGAGCAGTGCATGATCAGTCACGTGATCTGTGCATGATCAGTCACGTGATACGTGTGTGATCAGCCACGTGATCAGTGCATGATATCCACGTGATCAGTGCAGGATAGCCACGTGATCAGTGTATTATAGCCACGTGATCAGTGCATGATCAGTCACGTGATACGTGTGTGATCAGCCACGTGATCAGTGCATGTTATTCACGTGATCATTGCAGGATAGCCACGAGATCACTTCATGATTATTCACGTGATCTGTACATGATCAGTCACGTGATACGTGTGTGATCAGCCACCTGATCAGTGCGTGATGAGCCATGTGATCAGTGCAGGATCAATTACGTGATCAGTGCATGATCAGTCACGTGACCAGTACATGGTAGCTACGTGATCATTGGGTGATCAGTCACGTGATCAGTGCATGACAGCCACGTGATCAGTGCATGATAGCCACGTGATCAGTGCATGATCAGTCATGTGATACGTGTGTGATCAGCCACGCGATCAGTGCATGATATCCACGTGATCAGTGCATGATAGCCACGTGATCAGTGCATGATCAGTCACCTGATGGGTGTATGATCATTCACGTGACCTGTACATGGTAGTTACATGTACATTGCATGATCAGCCACGTGAGTAGTGCATGATAGCCACGTGATCACTGCATGATCACTCACGTGATCAGTGCATGATCAGTCATGTGACCAGTACATGGTAGCTGCGTGATCATGGCATGATCAGCCACGTGAGCAGTGCATGATAGCCACGTGATCAGTGCATGATCAGTCACGTGATCAGTGCATGATCAGCCACGTGATCAGTGCATGAACAGGCACGTGATCAGTGTATGTCCAGCCAAGTGATCAGTGCATGATAGCCACGTGATCAGTGCATGATTAGTCACGTGATCAGTGCATGATCAGTCACGTGATCTGTGCATGAAAGCCAGGTGATCAGTGCATGATAGCCACGTGATTAGTGCATGATCAGTCACGTGATCAGTGCATGATCAGCCACGTGATCAGTGCGTGATCTGTCACATGATTAGTGTATGATCATCCACGTGATCAGTGCATGGGCAGTCATGTGATCAGTGCTTGATATAGACGTTATCAGTGCATGACCAGTCTCGTGATCAGTGCATGATAGCCACGTGATCAGTGCATGATCAGTCACCTGATGGGTGTATGATCATTCACGTGACCTGTACATGGTAGTTACATGAACATTGCATGATCAGCCACGTGAGTAGTGCATGATAGCCACGTGATCACTGCATGATCAGTCACGTGATCAGTGCATGATCAGTCATGTGACCAGTACATGGTAGCTGCGTGATCATCGCATGATCAGCCACGTGAGCAGTGCATGATAGCCACGTGATGTGTGCATGATCAGTAACATGAGCAGAGTATGATCAGCCACGTGATCAGTGCATGAGTGCCACGTGATCAGTGCATGTTAAGTCACGTGACAGGTGTGTGATCAGCCACGTGAACAGTGCATGTTCAACCACGTGATCAGTGCATGATCAGCCACGTGAGCAGTGTATGATCAGCCACGTGAGAAGTGCATGTTCAGACACGTGAACAGTGCATGATCAGCCACGTGATCAGTGCATGATATCCAAGTGATCAGTGCATGATCAATCACGTAATCAGTGTATGATCAGCCACGTGAACAGTGCATGTTCAGTCACGTGATCTGGGCCTGCTGAGCTGCGTGATTCCTGTCTGCTCATCTGCTTGACAATTGCCAGCTGAGCTGCTTGATTCCTGCCTGTCATCTGCTTGACAATTGCCAGCTGTTCTGCCTAATTCCTGCCTGCTCAGCTGCTTGATTATTGCCAGCTGAGCAGCATGATTTCTCACATCTGAGTTCCATGATTATTGCCTGCTGACTGTTTGATTCGTGCCTACTCAGCTCTTTGTTTATTGCCTCCAGAGGCACATGATCAGTGTATAATAGCAAACATGATCAGCGCATGATCAGTCACATGATCAGCGCCATTAAGCCACGTGATCAGTACATGATAGTCATGTGATCAGTCCATGATCACTCACGGTATCAGTGCATGATCAGCCACGTGATCTGTGCATGATCTGTCACAAGATTAGTGTATGATCATCCACGTGATCAGTGCATGATCATTTACGTGATCTTTGCATGATCAGTCACGTGAACAGTACATGGTTGCTTCGTGATCGTTTCATGATCAGCCACGTGAGCAGAGCATGATAGCCACGTGATCAGTGCATGATCAGCCACGTGATCAGTGCATGATCAGCCACGTGAACAGTGCATGATCATTTACGTGATCTGTGCATGATCAGTCACGTGATCAGTACATGGTAGCTACGTGATCATTCCATGATGAGCCACGTGATCAGTGCATGATAGCCACGTGATGTGTGCATGATCATTTACGTGAGGAGAGTATGATCAGCCACGTGATCAGTGCATGATGCCACGTGATCAGTGCATGATATGTCACGTGACAGTGTGTGATCAGCCACGTGATCAGTGCATGTTCAGTCACGTGATCAGTGCATGATAGCCACTTGATCTGTGCATGATCAGTTATGTGAGCAGTGTATGGTCAGCCACGTGATCAGTGCAAGGTCAGACACGTGAACAGTGTATGATCAGCCTCGTGATCAGTGCATGAACAGGCACGTGATCATTGCATGATCAGCCACGTGAGCAGTGCATGATCAGTCACGTGATCAGTGCATGATCAGTCACGTGATACGTGTGTGATCAGCCACGTGATCAGTGCATGATCATTCACGTGATCAGTGCATGATAGCCACGTGATCAGTGCATGACCAGCCACGTGATCAGTGCATGATAGCCACGTGATCCGTGCATGATCAGCCACGTGATCAGTGCATGATCATTCACGTGATCAGTGCATGATAGCCACGTGATCACTGCATGATCAGCCACGTGATCAGTGCATGATCAGCCACGTGATCAGTGCATGATCAGTCACGTGATCAGTGCGTGATCAGCCACGTGATCAGTGCATGGTAACTACGTGATCATGCATGATCAGCCACGTGAGCAGTGCATGATAGCCACGTGATCAGTGCATGATCAGCCACGTGATCAGTGCATGATCAGCCACGTGATCAGTGCATGAGAGCCACGCGATCAGTGCATGATCAGTCACGTGATACGTGTGTGATCAGTCACGTGATCAGTGCATGATCATCCACGTGATCAGTGCATGATCAGTCACGTGATCAGTGTATGAGCAGCCACGTGATCAGTGCATGGTCAGTCACGTGAACAGTATGTGATCAGCCACGTGATCAGTGCATGATAGCCACGTGATCAGTGCATGATCAATTACGTGATCAGTGTATGATCAGTCACGTGACCAGTGCATGCTCAGTCACGTGATCAGGGCCTGCTGAGCTGCGTGATTACTGTCTGCTCATCTGCTTGACAATTGCCAGCTGAGCTGAACGATTCCTGCCTGTCGTCTGCTTGACAATTGCCAGCTGTTCTGCGTAATTCCTGCCTGCTCAGCTGCTTGATTATTGCCAGCTGAGCAGCATGATTCCTCACACCTGAGTTCCATGATTATTGCCTGCTGACTGTTTGATTCGTGCCTACTCAGCTCTTTGTTTATTGCCTCCAGAGGCACATGATCAGTATATGATAGCAAACATGATCAGCGCATGATCAGTCACATGATCAGCGCCATTAAGTCACGTGATCACTACATGATAGTCATGTGATCAGTCCATGCTCACTCACGGTATCAGTGCATGATCAGCCACGTGATCAGTGCATGATCTGTCACAAGATTAGTGTATGATCAGCCACGTGATCAGTGCATGATCAGTTACGTGATCAGTGCATGATCAGTCACGTGATCAGTACATGGTTGCTTCGTGATCATTGCATGATCAGCCACGTGAGCAGTGCATGATAGCCACGTGATCAGTGCATGATCAGTCACGTGATCAGTGTATGATCAGTCACGTGATCAGTGCATGATCATTCACGTGATCAGTGCATGATCAGTCACGTGATCAGTATGGTAGCTATGTGATCATTGCATGATCAGCCACGTGAGCAGTGCATGATAGCCACGTGATCAGTGCATGATCAGTCACGTGATCAGTGTATGATCAGCCACGTGATCAGTGCATGATGCCACGTGATCAGTGCATGATAGCCACGTGATCAGTGTGTGATCAGCCACGTGATCAGTGCATGATCAGTCACGTGATCAGTGCATGATAGCCACGTGATCAGTGCATGATCAGCCATGTGAGCAGTGCATGATCAGCCACGTGATCAGTGCATGATCAGTCACGTGATCAGTGCATGATCAGCCACGTGATCAGTGCATGATCAGGCACGTGATCAGTGCATGATCAGCCACGTGATCAGTGCATGATCAGCCACGTGATCAGTGCATGATCAGTCACGTGATCGTGTGTGATCAGCCACGTGATCAGTACATGATATCCACGTGATCAGTGCATGATAGCCACGTGATCAGTGCATGATAGCCACGTGATCAGTGCATGATCAGTCACGTGATCGTGTGTGATCAGCCACGTGATCAGTGCATGATATCCACGTGATCAGTGCATGATAGCCACGTGATCAGTGCATGATCAGTCACGTGATCAGTGCATGATCAGTCACGTGATCGTGTGTGATCAGCCACCTGGTCAGTGCATGATGAGCCGCGTGATCAGTGCATGATCAATTACGTGATCAGTGCATGATCAGTCACGTGATCAGTGCATGGTAGCTACGTGATCAGTGCATGATCAGTCACGTGATCAGTGCATGATAGCCACGTGATCAGTGCATGATAGCCACGTGATCAGTGCATGATCAGTCACGTGATCATGTGTGATCAGCCACGTGATCAGTGCATGATAGCCACGTGATAAGTGCATGATAGCCACGTGATCAGTGCATGATAGCCACGTGATCAGTGCATGATCAGTCACGTGATACATGTGTGATCAGCCACGTGATCAGTGCATGATCAGCCACGTGATCAGTGCATGATCAATTACGTGATCAGTGCATGATCAGTCACGTGACCAGTACATGGTTGCTACGTGATCGTGCATGATCAGCCACGTGAGCAGTGCATGATAGTCACGTGATCTGTGCATGATCAGTTACGTGATCAGTGCATGATCAGCCACGTGATCAGTACATGATCAGTCACGTGAACAGTGCATGATCATTTACGTGATCTGTGCATGATCAGTCACAGGACCAGTATATGGTAGCTACGTGATCATTCCATGACAGCCACGTGAGCAGTGCATGATAGCCACGTGATCAGTGCATGATCAGTTACGTGAGCAGAGTATGATCAGCCACGTGATCAGTGCATGAGTGCCACGTGATTAGTGCATGATATGTCACGTGATAGGTGTGTGATCAGCCACGTGAACAGTGCATGTTCAGCCACGTGATCAGTGCATGATAGCCACGTGATCAGTGCATGATCAGTCACGTGATCAGTGTATGATCAGCCACGTGATCAGTGCATGGTCAGACACGTGATCAGTGCATGATGAGCCGCGTGATCAGTGCATGATCAGCCACGTGATCAGTGCATGATAGCCACGTGATCAGTGCATGATCAGTCACGTGATCAGTGCATGATCAGTCACGTGATCAGTGTATGATCAGCCACGTGATCAGTGCATGATAGCCACGTGATCAGTGCATGATCAGTCACCTGATCGGTGCATGATCAGTCACGTGACCAGTACATGGTAGCTACATGATCATTGCATGATCAGCCACGTGAGTAGTGCATGATAGCCACGTGATCAGTGCATGATCAGTCACGTGATCAGTGCATGATCAGTCATGTGATCAGTGCATGATCAGGCACGTGATCAGTGCATGATCAGCCACGTGATCAGTGCATGATAGCCACGTGATCAGTGCATGATCAGTCACGTGATCAGTGCATGATCAGTCACGTGATCAGTGCATGATAGCTACGTGATCAGTGCATGATCAGCCACGTGATCAGTGCATGATAGCCACGTGATCAGTGCATGATCAGTCACGTGATCAGTGCATGATCAGTCACGTGATCAGTGCATGATCAGTCACGTGATCAGTGCATGATCAGCCACGTGATCAGTGCATGATCAGTCACGTGATCAGTGCATGATCACTCACGTGATCAGTGCATGATCAGTCACGTGATCAGTGCATGATCAGTCACATGATCAGTGCATGATCATCCACGTGATCAGTGCATGATCAGTCATGTGATCAGTGCATGATATAGACGTGATCAGTGCATGATCAGTCACGTGATCAGTGCATGATCAGCCACGTGATCAGTGCATGATAGCCACGTGATCAGTGCATGATAGCCAGTGATCAGTGCATGATCAGTCACGTGATCAGTGCATGATCAGCCACGTGATCAGTGCATGATAGCCACGTGATCAGTGCATGATCATCACGTGATCAGTGCATGATCAGTCACGTGATCAGTGCATGATCAGCCACGTGATCAGTGCATGATCAATTACGTGATCAGTGCATGATCAGTCACGTGATCAGTACATGATCAGTCACGTGATCAGTGCATGATCAGCCACGTGATCAGTGCATGATCAGCCACGTGATCAGTGCATGATCAGCCACGTGATCAGTACATGATCAGTCACGTGAACAGTGCGTGATCATTTACGTGATCTGTGCATGATCAGTCACGTGACCAGTATAGGGTAGCTACGTGATCATTCCATGACGAGCCACGTGAGCAGTGCATGATAGACAAGTGATGTGTGCATGATGAGTTTCGTGAGCAGAGTATGATCAGCCACGTGATCAGTGCATGAGTGCCACGTGATCAGTGCATGATATGTCACGTGACACGTGTGTGATCAGCCACGTGAACAGTGCATGTTCAGCCACGTGATCAGTGCATGATAGCCACGTGATCAGTGCATGATCAGTCACGTGATCAGTGGATGATCAGCCACGTGATCAGTGCATGATCAGTCACGTGATCAGTGCATGATGAGCTGCGTGATCACTGTCTGCTCATCTGCGTGATCAATTGCCAGCTGAGCTGCGTGATTACTGTCTGCTCATCTGCTTGACAATTGCCAGCTGAGCTGCACGATTCCTGCCTGTCATCTGCTTGACAATTGCCAGCTGTGCTGCGTAATTCCTGCCTGCTCAGCTGCTTGATTATTGCCAGCTGAGCAGCATGATTCCTCACAGCTGAGTTCCATGATTATTGCCTGCTGACTGTTTGATTCGTGCCTACTCAGCTCTTTGTTTATTGCCTCCAGAGGCACATGATCAGTGTATGATAGCAAACATGATCAGCGCATGATCAGTCACATGATCAGTGCCATTAAGTCACGTGATCACTACATGATAGTCATGTGATCAGTCCATGCTCAGTCACGGTATCAGTGCATGATCAGCCACGTGATCAGTGCATGATCAGCCACATGATCAATGCATGATCAATCACGTGATCAGTGCATGATCAGTCACGTGATCGGTGCATGATCATTCACGTGACCAGTACATGGTAGCTACATGATCATTGCATGATCAGCCACGTGAGTAGTGCATGATAGCCACGTGATCAGTGCATGATCAGTCACGTGATCAGTGCATGATCAGTCATGTGACCAGTACATGGTAGCTGCGTGATCATGCATGATCAGCCACGTGAGCAGTGCATGATAGCCACGTGATCAGTGCATGATCAGTCACGTGATCAGTGCATGATCAGTCACGTGATCAGTGCATGATCAGCCACGTGATCAGTGCATGATCAGCCACGTGATCAGTGCATGATCAGCCACGTGATCAGTGCATGATCAGCCACGTGATCAGTGCATGATCAGTCACGTGATCAGTGCATGATCAGTCACGTGATCAGTGCATGATCAGCCACGTGATCAGTGCATGATCAGTCACGTGATCAGTGCATGATCAGCCACGTGATCAGTGCATGATCAGCCACGTGATCAGTGCATGATAGCCACGTGATCAGTGCATGATCAGTCACGTGATCAGTGCATGATCAGCCACGTGATCAGTGCATGATCAATTACGTGATCAGTGCATGATCAGTCACGTGACCAGTACATGGTAGCTACGTGATCATTGCATGATCAGCCACTTGAGCAGTGCATGATAGCCACGTGATCAGTGCATGATCAGCCACGTGATCAGTGCATGATCAGTCACGTGATCAGTGCATGATCAGTCACGTGATCAGTGCATGATCAGCCACGTGATCAGTGCATGTGGAGTCATGTAGTCAGTGCATGATAGCCCGTGATCAGTGCATGATCAGTCCCGTGATCAGTGTATGATCAGCCACGTGATCAGTGCATGATAGCCACGTGATCAGTGCATGATCAGTCACGTGATCAGTGCATGATCAGTCACGTGATCAGTGTGTGATCAGCCACGTGAACAGTGCATGCTCAGTCACGTGATCAGGGCCTGCTGAGCTGCGTGATTACTGTCTGCTCATCTGCTTGACAATTGCCAGCTGAGCTGCACGATTCCTGCCTGTCATCTGCTTGACAATTGCCAGCTGTGCTGCGTAATTCCTGCCTGCTCATCTGCTTGATTATTGCCAGCTGAGCAGCATGATTTCTCACAGCTGAGTTCCATGATTATTGCCTGCTGACTGATTCCTGCCTACTCAGCTCTGTTCATTGCCTCCAGAGGCACATGATCAGTGTATGATAGCAAACATGATCAGCGCATGATCAGTCACATGATCAGTGCATGATAAGCCACGTGATCAGTGCATGATCAGTCATGTGATCAGTGCATGATCAGTCATGTGATCAGTGCATGGTAGCCACGTGATCAGTGCATGATCAGCCACGTGATCAGTGCATGATAGCCACGTGATCAGTGCATGATCAGTCACGTGATCAGTGCATGATCAGTCACGTGATCAGTGCATGATCAGTCACGTGATCAGTGCATGATAGCCACGTGATCAGTGCATGATCAGTCACGTGATCGTGTGTGATCAGCCACGTGATCAGTGCATGATAGCCACGTGATCAGTGCATGATAGCCACGTGATCAGTGCATGATCAGTCACGTGATCAGTGCATGATCAGTCACGTGATCAGTGCATGATCAGCCACGTGATCAGTGCATGATGAGCCACGTGATCAGTGCATGATCAATTACGTGATCAGTGCATGATCAGTCACGTGATCAGTGCATGATTGCTACGTGATCAGTGCATGATCAGCCACGTGATCAGTGCATGATAGCCACGTGATCAGTGCATGATCAGTCACGTGATCAGTGCATGATCAGTCACGTGATCAGTGCATGATAGCCACGTGATCAGTGCATGATCAGCCACGTGATCAGTGCATGATCAGTCACGTGATCAGTGCATGATCAGTCACGTGATCAGTGTGTGATCAGCCACGTGATCAGTGCATGATAGCCACGTGATCAGTGCATGATCAGCCACGTGATCAGTGCATGATAGCCACGTGATCAGTGCATGATCAGTCACGTGATCGTGTGTGATCAGCCACGTGATCAGTGCATGATATCCACGTGATCAGTGCATGATAGCCACGTGATCAGTGCATGATCAGTCACGTGATCAGTGCATGATCAGTCACGTGAT
Source organism: Bos javanicus (assembly GCF_032452875.1). NCBI lineage: Eukaryota > Metazoa > Chordata > Mammalia > Artiodactyla > Bovidae > Bos > Bos javanicus. The sequence continues at coordinate 28,843 of NW_026893674.1, read as the reverse complement.
CGTGTGTGATCAGCCACGTGATCAGTGCATGATGAGCCACGTGATCAGTGCATGATCAATTACGTGATCAGTGCATGATCAGTCACGTGACCAGTGCATGATAGCTACGTGATCATTGCATGATCAGCCACGTGATCAGTGCATGATAGCCACGTGATCAGTGCATGATAGCCACGTGATCAGTGCATGATCAGTCACGTGATCATGTGTGATCAGCCACGTGATCAGTGCATGATAGCCACGTGATCAGTGCATGATAGCCACGTGATCAGTGCATGATCAGTCACGTGATCATGTGTGATCAGCCACGTGATCAGTGCATGATCAGCCACGTGATCAGTGCATGATCAATTACGTGATCAGTGCATGATCAGTCACGTGACCAGTACATGGTTGCTACGTGATCGTGCATGATCAGCCACGTGATCAGTGCATGATAGCCACGTGATCAGTGCATGATCAGTCACGTGATCAGTGTATGATCAGCCACGTGATCAGTGCATGATCAGTCACGTGATCAGTGCATGATCATTTACGTGATCAGTGCATGATCAGTCACAGTGACCAGTATATGGTAGCTACGTGATCATTGCATGACAGCCACGTGAGCAGTGCATGATAGCCACGTGATCAGTGCATGATCAGTTACGTGATCAGTGTATGATCAGCCACGTGATCAGTGCATGAGTGCCACGTGATCAGTGCATGATATGTCACGTGACAGTGTGTGATCAGCCACGTGATCAGTGCATGATCAGCCACGTGATCAGTGCATGATAGCCACGTGATCAGTGCATGATCAGTTACGTGATCAGTGTATGATCAGCCACGTGATCAGTGCATGATCAGACACGTGATCAGTGCATGATCAGCCACGTGATCAGTGCATGATCAGTCACGTGATCAGTGCATGATCAGTCACGTGATCAGTGCATGATCAGCCACGTGATCAGTGCATGATCAGTCACGTGATCAGTGTATGATCATCCACGTGATCAGTGCATGATCAGTCATGTGATCAGTGCATGATATAGACGTGATCAGTGCATGATCAGTCACGTGATCAGTGCATGATAGCCACGTGATCAGTGCATGATCAGTCACCTGATCAGTGCATGATCATTCACGTGACCAGTACATGGTAGTTACATGATCATTGCATGATCAGCCACGTGATAGTGCATGATAGCCACGTGATCAGTGCATGATCAGTCACGTGATCAGTGCATGATCAGTCATGTGATCAGTACATGGTAGCTGCGTGATCATGCATGATCAGCCACGTGATCAGTGCATGATAGCCACGTGATCAGTGCATGATCAGTCACGTGATCAGTGCATGATCAGTCACGTGATCAGTGCATGATCAGCCACGTGATCAGTGCATGATCAGGCACGTGATCAGTGCATGATCAGCCACGTGATCAGTGCATGATAGCCACGTGATCAGTGCATGATCAGTCACGTGATCAGTGCATGATCAGTCACGTGATCAGTGCATGATCAGCCACGTGATCAGTGCATGATCAGCCACGTGATCAGTGCATGATCAATTACGTGATCAGTGCATGATCAGTCACGTGACCAGTACATGGTAGCTACGTGATCATTGCATGATCAGCCACGTGAGCAGTGCATGATAGCCACGTGATCAGTGCATGATCAGCCACGTGATCAGTGCATGATCAGTCACGTGATCAGTGCATGATCAGTCACGTGATCAGTGCATGATCATCCACGTGATCAGTGCATGTGGAGTCATGTAGTCAGTGCATGATAGCCCGTGATCAGTGCATGATCAGTCCCGTGATCAGTGCATGATCAGCCACGTGATCAGTGCATGATAGCCACGTGATCAGTGCATGATCAGTCACAGTGATCAGTGCATGATCAGTCACGTGATCAGTGTGTGATCAGCCACGTGAACAGTGCATGCTCAGTCACGTGATCAGGGCCTGCTGAGCTGCGTGATTACTGTCTGCTCATCTGCTTGACAATTGCCAGCTGAGCTGCACGATTCCTGCCTGTCATCTGCTTGACAATTGCCACCTGTGCTGCGTAATTCCTGCCTGCTCATCTGCTTGATTATTGCCAGCTGAGCAGCATGATTTCTCAGAGCTGAGTTCCATGATTATAGCCTGCTGACTGATTCCTGCCTACTCAGCTCTTTGTTCATTGCCTCCAGAGGCACATGATCAGTGTATGACACCAAACATGATCAGCACATGATCAGTCACATGATCAGTGCATGATAAGCCACGTGATCAGTGCATGATCAGTTATGTGATCAGTGCATGATCAGTCATGTGATCAGTGCATGGTAGCCACGTGATCAGTGCATGATCAGCCACGTGATCAGTGCATGATCAGTCACGTGATCAGTGCATGATCAGTCACGTGATCAGTGCATGATCAGCCACGTGATCAGTGCATGATATCCACGTGATCAGTGCATGATAGCCACGTGATCAGTGCATGATAGCCACGTGATCAGTGCATGATCAGTCACGTGATGTGTGATCAGCCACGTGATCAGTGCATGATAGCCACGTGATCAGTGCATGATAGCCACGTGATCAGTTCATGATCAGTCACGTGATCAGTGCATGATCAGTCACGTGATCAGTGTGATCAGCCACTGATCAGTGCATGATGAGCCACGTGATCAGTGCATGATCAATTACGTGATCAGTGCATGATCAGTCACGTGATCAGTGCATGGTAGCTACGTGATCAGTGCATGATCAGCCACGTGATCAGTGCATGATAGCCACGTGATCAGTGCATGATAGCCACGTGATCAGTGCATGATCAGTCATGTGATCAGTGTGATCAGCCACGTGATCAGTGCATGATCAGCCACGTGATCAGTGCATGATAGCCACGTGATCAGTGCATGATCAGTCACCTGATGGGTGCATGATCATTCACGTGACCAGTACATGGTAGTTACATGAACATTGCATGATCAGCCACGTGAGTAGTGCATGATAGCCACGTGATCAGTGCATGATCAGTCACGTGATCAGTGCATGATCAGTCATGTGACCAGTGCATGGTAGCTGCGTGATCATGCATGATCAGCCACGTGAGCAGTGCATGATAGCCACGTGATCAGTGCATGATCAGTCACGTGATCAGTGCATGATCAGCCACGTGATCAGTGCATGATCAGGCACGTGATCAGTGTATGATCAGCCACGTGATCAGTGCATGATAGCCACGTGATCAGTGCATGATCAGTCACGTGATCAGTGCATGATCAGTCACGTGATCAGTGCATGATCAGCCACGTGATCAGTGCATGATAGCCACGTGATCAGTGCATGATCAGTCACGTGATCAGTGCATGATCAGCCACGTGATCAGTGCATGATCAGTCACGTGATCAGTGTATGATCATCCACGTGATCAGTGCATGATCAGTCATGTGATCAGTGCATGATATAGACGTGATCAGTGCATGATCAGTCACGTGATCAGTGCATGATAGCCACGTGATCAGTGCATGATCAGTCACCTGATCGGTGTATGATCATTCACGTGACCTGTACATGGTAGTTACATGATCATTGCATGATCAGCCACGTGAGTAGTGCATGATAGCCACGTGATCAGTGCATGATCAGTCACGTGATCAGTGCATGATCAGTCATGTGACCAGTACATGGTAGCTGCGTGATCATGCATGATCAGCCACGTGAGCAGTGCATGATAGCCACGTGATCAGTGCATGATCAGCACGTGATCAGTGCATGATCAGTCACGTGATCAGTGCATGATCAGCCACGTGATCAGTGCATGATCAGGCACGTGATCAGTGCATGATCAGCCACGTGATCAGTGCATGATAGCCACGTGATCAGTGCATGATCAGTCACGTGATCAGTGCATGATCAGTCACGTGATCAGTGCATGATCAGCCACGTGATCAGTGCATGATCAGCCACATGATCAGTGCATGATCAATTACGTGATCAGTGCATGATCAGTCACGTGACCAGTACATGGTAGCTACGTGATCATTGCATGATCAGCCACTTGAGCAGTGCATGATAGCCACGTGATCAGTGCATGATCAGCCACGTGATCAGTGCATGATCAGTCCCGTGATCAGTGCATGATCAGTCACGTGATCAGTGCATGATCAGCCACGTGATCAGTGCATGTCAGTCATGTGTCAGTGCATGATAGCCCGTGATCAGTGCATGATCAGTCACGTGATCAGTGCATGATCAGCCACGTGATCAGTGCATGATAGCCACGTGATCAGTGCATGATCAGTCACGTGATCAGTGCATGATCAGTCACGTGATAGGTGTGTGATCAGCCATGTGAACAGTGCATGCTCAGTCACGTGATCAGGGCCTGCTGAGCTGCGTGATTACTGTCTGCTCATCTGCTTGACAATTTCCAGCTGAGCTGCACGATTCCTGCCTGTCATCTGCTTGACAATTGCCACCTGTGCTGCGTAATTCCTGCCTGCTCATCTACTTGATTATTGCCAGCTGAGCAGCATGATTTCTCAGAGCTGAGTTCCATGATTATAGCCTGCTGACTGATTCCTGCCTACTCAGCTCTTTGTTCATTGCCTCCAGAGGCACATGATCAGTGTATGACACCAAACATGATCAGCACATGATCAGTCACATGATCAGTGCATGATAAGCCAGGTGATCAGTGCATGATCAATTATGTGATCAGTGCATGATCAGTCATGTGACCAGTGCATGGTAGCTGTGTGATCATGGCATGATCAGCCACGTGAGCAGTGCATGATCAGTCACGTGATCAGTGCATGATCAGTCACGTGATCAGTGTATGATCAGCCACGTGATCAGTGCATGATATCCACGTGATCAGTGCATGATAGCCACGTGATCAGTGCATGATAGCCACGTGATCAGTGCATGATCAGTCACGTGATCGTGTGTGATCAGCCACGTGATCAGTGCATGATAGTCACGTGATCAGTGCATGATAGCCACGTGATCAGTGCATGATCATTCACGTGATCAGTGCATGATCAGTCACGTGATCGTGTGTGATCAGCCACGTGATCAGTGCATGATCAGCCATGTGATCAGTGCATGATCAATCACGTGATCAGTGCATGATCAGTCACGTGATCAGTGCATGGTAGCTACGTGATCAGTGCATGATCAGTCACGTGATCAGTGCATGATAGCCACGTGATCAGTGCATGATAGCCACGTGATCAGTGCATGATCAGTCACGTGATCGTGTATGATCAGCCACGTGATCAGTGCATGATATCCACGTGATCAGTGCATGATAGCCACGTGATCAGTGCATGATCAGTCACGTGATGGGTGTATGATCAGTCACGTGACCAGTGCATGGTAGTTACATGTCAGTGCATGATCAGCCACGTGATCAGTGCATGATAGCCACGTGATCAGTGCATGATCAGTCACGTGATCAGTGCATGATCAGTCACGTGATCAGTACATGGTAGCTGCGTGATCATGGCATGATCAGCCACGTGATCAGTGCATGATAGCCACGTGATCAGTGCATGATCAGTCACGTGATCAGTGCATGATCAGCCACGTGATCAGTGCATGCTCAGTCACGTGATCAGTGCATGATCAGCCACGTGATCAGTGCATGATAGCCACGTGATCAGTGCATGATCAGTCACGTGATCAGTGCATGATCAGTCACGTGATCAGTGCATGATAGCCACGTGATCAGTGCATGATAGCCACGTGATCAGTGCATGATCAGTCACGTGATCAGTGCATGATCAGCCACGTGATCAGTGCATGATCAGTCACGTGATCAGTGCATGATCAGCCACGTGATCAGTGCATGATCAGTCATGTGATCAGTGCATGATATAGACGTGATCAGTGCATGATCAGTCACGTGATCAGTGCATGATAGCCACGTGATCAGTGCATGATCAGTCACGTGATCAGTGCATGATCAGTCACGTGACCAGTACATGGTAGTTACGTGAACATTGCATGATCAGCCACGTGATCAGTGCATGATAGCCACGTGATCAGTGCATGATCAGTCACGTGATCAGTGCATGATCAGTCACGTGACCAGTACATGGTAGCTGCGTGATCATGCATGATCAGCCACGTGAGCAGTGCATGATAGCCACGTGATGTGTGCATGATCAGTTACGTGAGCAGAGTATGATCAGCCACGTGATCAGTGCATGAGTGCCACGTGATCAGTGCATGATATGTCACGTGACAGGTGTGTGATCAGCCACGTGATCAGTGCATGATCAGCCACGTGATCAGTGCATGATCAGTTACGTGAGCAGTGTATGATCAGCCACGTGATCAGTGCATGGTCAGACACGTGAACAGTGTATGATCAGCCACGTGATCAGTGCATGATATCCAAGTGATCAGTGCATGATCAATCACGTGATCAGTGTATGATCAGCCACGTGAACAGTGCATGCTCAGTCACGTGATCTGGGCCTGCTGAGCTGCGTGATTACTGTCTGCTCATCTGCTTGACAATTGCCAGCTGAGCTGCACGATTCCTGCCTGTCATCTGCTTGACAATTGCCAGCTGTGCTGCGTAATTCCTGCCTGCTCAGCTGCTTGATTATTGCCAGCTGAGCAGCATGATTCCTCACAGCTGAGTTCCATGATTATTGCCTGCTGACTGTTTGATTCGTGCCTACTCAGCTCTTTGTTTATTGCCTCCAGAGGCACATGATCAGTGTATGATAGCAAACATGATCAGCGCATGATCAGTCACATGATCAGCGCCATTAAGTCACGTGATCACTACATGATAGTCATGTGATCAGTCCATGCTCAGTCACGGTATCAGTGCATGATCAGCCACGTGATCAGTGCATGATCTGTCACAAGATTAGTGTATGATCATCCACGTGATCAGTGCATGATCAGTCACGTGATCAGTGCATGATCAGTCACGTGATCAGTGCATGATTGCTTCGTGATCAGTGCATGATCAGCCACGTGATCAGTGCATGATAGCCACGTGATCAGTGCATGATCAGTCACGTGATCAGTGCATGATCAGTCACGTGATCAGTGCATGATCAGCCACGTGATCAGTGCATGATCAGTCACGTGATCAGTGCATGGTAGCTACGTGATCATTGCATGATCAGCCACGTGATCAGTGCATGATAGCCACGTGATCAGTGCATGATCAGTCACGTGATCAGTGCATGATCAGCCACGTGATCAGTGCATGATGCCACGTGATCAGTGCATGATAGTCACGTGATCAGTGTGTGATCAGCCACGTGATCAGTGCATGATCAGCCACGTGATCAGTGCATGATAGCCACGTGATCAGTGCATGATCAGTCACGTGATCAGTGCATGATCAGCCACGTGATCAGTGCATGATCAGACACGTGATCAGTGCATGATCAGCCACGTGATCAGTGCATGATCAGCCACGTGATCAGTGCATGATCAGCCACGTGATCAGTGCATGATCAGTCACGTGATCAGTGCATGATCAGTCACGTGATCAGTGTGTGATCAGCCACGTGATCAGTGCATGATAGCCACGTGATCAGTGCATGATAGCCACGTGATCAGTGCATGATAGCCACGTGATCAGTGCATGATCAGTCACGTGATCAGTGTGTGATCAGCCACGTGATCAGTGCATGATATCCACGTGATCAGTGCATGATAGCCACGTGATCAGTGCATGATCAGTCACGTGATCAGTGCATGATCAGTCACGTGATCAGTGTGTGATCAGCCACGTGATCAGTGCATGATCAGCCACGTGATCAGTGCATGATCAATTACGTGATCAGTGCATGATCAGTCACGTGATCAGTGCATGGTAGCTACGTGATCATTGCATGATCAGCCACGTGATCAGTGCATGATAGCCACGTGATCAGTGCATGATAGCCACGTGATCAGTGCATGATCAGTCACGTGATCATGTGTGATCAGCCACGTGATCAGTGCATGATATCCACGTGATCAGTGCATGATAGCCACGTGATCAGTGCATGATAGCCACGTGATCAGTGCATGATCAGTCACGTGATCATATGTGATCAGCCACGTGATCAGTGCATGATCAGCCACGTGATCAGTGCATGATCAATTACGTGATCAGTGCATGATCAGTCACGTGACCAGTGCATGGTTGCTACGTGATCAGTGCATGATCAGCCACGTGATCAGTGCATGATAGCCACGTGATCAGTGCATGATCAGTCACGTGATCAGTGTATGATCAGCCACGTGATCAGTGCATGATCAGTCACGTGATCAGTGCATGATCATTTACGTGATCAGTGCATGATCAGTCACAGGACCAGTATATGGTAGCTACGTGATCATTCCATGACAGCCACGTGAGCAGTGCATGATAGCCACGTGATCAGTGCATGATCAGTCACGTGATCAGTGTATGATCAGCCACGTGATCAGTGCATGTGCCACGTGATCAGTGCATGATAGTCACGTGATCAGTGTGTGATCAGCCACGTGATCAGTGCATGATCAGCCACGTGATCAGTGCATGATAGCCACGTGATCAGTGCATGATCAGTTACGTGATCAGTGCATGATCAGCCACGTGATCAGTGCATGATCAGTCACGTGATCAGTGCATGATCAGCCACGTGATCAGTGCATGATCAGCCACGTGATCAGTGCATGATAGCTACGTGATCAGTGCATGATCAGTCACGTGATCAGTGCATGATCAGTCACGTGATCAGTGCATGATCAGCCACGTGATCAGTGCATGATAGCCACGTGATCAGTGCATGATCAGTCACGTGATCAGTGCATGATCAGTCACGTGACCAGTACATGGTAGCTACATGATCATTGCATGATCAGCCACGTGATAGTGCATGATAGCCACGTGATCAGTGCATGATCAGTCACGTGATCAGTGCATGATCAGTCACGTGATCAGTGCATGATCAGGCACGTGATCAGTGCATGATCAGCCACGTGATCAGTGCATGATAGCCACGTGATCAGTGCATGATCAGTCACGTGATCAGTGCATGATCAGTCACGTGATCAGTGCATGATAGCTACGTGATCAGTGCATGATCAGCCACGTGATCAGTGCATGATAGCCACGTGATCAGTGCATGATCAGTCACGTGATCAGTGCATGATCAGTCACGTGATCAGTGCATGATCAGTCACGTGATCAGTGCATGATCAGCCACGTGATCAGTGCATGATCAGTCACGTGATCAGTGCATGATCAGTCACGTGATCAGTGCATGATCAGTCACGTGATCAGTGCATGATCAGTCACGTGATCAGTGCATGATCATCCACGTGATCAGTGCATGATCAGTCACGTGATCAGTGCATGATATAGACGTGATCAGTGCATGATCAGTCACGTGATCAGTGCATGATCAGCCACGTGATCAGTGCATGATAGCCACGTGATCAGTGCATGATAGCCAGTGATCAGTGCATGATCAGTCACGTGATCAGTGCATGATCAGCCACGTGATCAGTGCATGATAGCCACGTGATCAGTGCATGATCATCACGTGATCAGTGCATGATCAGTCACGTGATCAGTGCATGATCAGCCACGTGATCAGTGCATGATCAATTACGTGATCAGTGCATGATCAGTCACGTGATCAGTGCATGATCAGTCACGTGATCAGTGCATGATCAGTCACGTGATCAGTGCATGATCAGTCACGTGATCAGTGCATGATCAGCCACGTGATCAGTGCATGATCAGTCACGTGATCAGTGCATGATCATTTACGTGATCAGTGCATGATCAGTCACGTGACCAGTATATGGTAGCTACGTGATCATTGCATGACAGCCACGTGATCAGTGCATGATAGCCACGTGATGTGTGCATGATCAGTCACGTGATCAGTGTATGATCAGCCACGTGATCAGTGCATGAGTGCCACGTGATCAGTGCATGATAGTCACGTGACAGGTGTGTGATCAGCCACGTGATCAGTGCATGATCAGCCACGTGATCAGTGCATGATAGCCACGTGATCAGTGCATGATCAGTCACGTGATCAGTGCATGATCAGCCACGTGATCAGTGCATGATCAGTCACGTGATCAGTGCATGATCAGCTGCGTGATCACTGTCTGCTCATCTGCTTGATCAATTGCCAGCTGAGCTGCATGATTCCTGTCTGTCATCTGCTTGACAATTGCCAGCTGAGCTGCACGATTCCTGCCTGTCATCTGCTTGACAATTGCCAGCTGTGCTGCGTAATTCCTGCCTGCTCAGCTGCTTGATTATTGCCAGCTGAGCAGCATGATTTCTCAGAGCTGAGTTCCATGATTATTGCCTGCTGACTGATTCCTGCCTACTCAGCTCTTTGTTCATTGCCTCCAGAGGCACATGATCAGTGTATGATACCAAACATGATCAGCACATGATCAGTCACATGATCAGTGCATGATAAGCCACGTGATCAGTGCATGATCAGTTATGTGATCAGTGCATGATCAGTCACGTGATCAGTATATGGTAGCCACGTGATCAGTGCATGATCAGCCACGTGATCAGTGCATGATAGCCACGTGATCAGTGCATGATCAGTCACGTGATCAGTGCATGATCAGTCACGTGATCAGTGCATGATCAGCCACGTGATCAGTGCATGATAGCCACGTGATCAGTGCATGATCAGTCACGTGATCGTGTGTGATCAGCCACGTGATCAGTGCATGATAGCCACGTGATCAGTGCATGATAGCCACGTGATCAGTGCATGATCAGTCACGTGATCAGTGCATGATCAGTCACGTGATCAGTGCATGATCAGCCACGTGATCAGTGCATGATGAGCCACGTGATCAGTGCATGATCAATTACGTGATCAGTGCATGATCAGTCACGTGACCAGTACATGGTTGCTACGTGATCGTGCATGATCAGCCACGTGATCAGTGCATGATAGCCACGTGATCAGTGCATGATCAGTCACGTGATCAGTGCATGATCAGTCACGTGATCAGTGCATGATCATTTACGTGATCAGTGCATGATCAGTCACGTGATCAGTATATGTAGCTCCGTGATCATTCCATGACAGCCACGTGATCAGTGCATGATAGCCACGTGATCAGTGCATGATCAGTTACGTGATCAGTGTATGATCAGCCACGTGATCAGTGCATGAGTGCCACGTGATCAGTGCATGATAGTCACGTGACAGTGTGTGATCAGCCACGTGATCAGTGCATGATCAGCCACGTGATCAGTGCATGATAGCCACGTGATCAGTGCATGATCAGTTACGTGATCAGTGCATGATCAGCCACGTGATCAGTGCATGATCAGACACGTGATCAGTGCATGATCAGCCACGTGATCAGTGCATGATCAGTCACATGATCAGTGCATGATCATCCGCGTGATCAGTGCATGATCAGTCACGTGATCAGTGCATGATATAGACGTGATCAGTGCATGATCAGTCACGTGATCAGTGCATGATCAGCCACGTGATCAGTGCATGATAGCCACGTGATCAGTGCATGATAGCCAGTGATCAGTGCATGATCAGTCACGTGATCAGTGCATGATCAGCCACGTGATCAGTGCATGATAGCCACTGATCAGTGCATGATCATCACGTGATCAGTGCATGATCAGTCACGTGATCAGTGCATGATCAGCCACGTGATCAGTGCATGATCAGTTACGTGATCAGTGCATGATCAGTCACGTGATCAGTGCATGATCAGTCACGTGATCAGTGCATGATCAGTCACGTGATCAGTGCATGATCAGTCACGTGATCAGTGCATGATAGCCACGTGATCAGTGCATGATCAGTCACGTGATCAGTGCATGATCAGTCACGTGATCAGTGCATGATCAGCCACGTGATCAGTGCATGATCAGCCACGTGATCAGTGCATGATCAGTTACGTGATCAGTGCATGATCAGCCACGTGATCAGTGCATGATCAGTCACGTGATCAGTGCATGATCAGTCACGTGATCAGTGCATGATCAGTTACGTGATCAGTGCATGATCAGTCACGTGACCAGTATATGTAGCTGCGTGATCAGTGCATGACAGCCACGTGATCAGTGCATGATAGCCACGTGATCAGTGCATGATCAGTCACGTGATCAGTGCATGATCAGCCACGTGATCAGTGCATGATGCCACGTGATCAGTGCATGATCAGTCACGTGATCAGTGCATGATCAGCCACGTGATCAGTGCATGATCAGCCACGTGATCAGTGCATGATATCCACGTGATCAGTGCATGATCAGTCACGTGATCAGTGTATGATCAGCCACGTGAACAGTGCATGCTCAGTCACGTGATCAGGGCCTGCTGAGCTGCGTGATTACTGTCTGCTCATCTGCTTGACAATTGCCAGCTGAGCTGCACGATTCCTGCCTGTCATCTGCTTGACAATTGCCAGCTGTGCTGCGTAATTCCTGCCTGCTCAGCTGCTTGATTATTGCCAGCTGAGCAGCATGATTCCTCACATCTGAGTTCCATGATTATTGCCTGCTGACTGTTTGATTCGTGCCTACTCAGCTCTTTGTTTATTGCCTCCAGAGGCACATGATCAGTGTATGATAGCAAACATGATCAGCGCATGATCAGTCACATGATCATCGCCATTAAGTCACGTGATCACTACATGATAGTCACGTGATCAGTCCATGCTCACTCACGGTATCAGTGCATGATCAGCCAACTGATCAGTGCATGATCTGTCACAAGATTAGTGTATGATCATCCACGTGATCAGTGTATGATCAGCCAACTGATCAGTGCATGATCAGACACGAGATCAGTGCATGATCAGTCACGTGATCAGTGTATGATCAGCCACGTGATCAGTGCATGATCAGCCACATGATCAGTGCTTGATCAATTACCTGATCAGGGCATGATCAGTCACGTGACCAGTACATGGTAGTTACGTGATCATTGCCTGATCAGCCACGTGATCAGTGCATGATAGCCACGTTATAAGTGCATGATAGCCACGTGATCAGTGCATGATCAGTCATGTGATACGTGTGTGATCAGCCACGTGACCAGTGCATGATGAGCCACGTGATCAGTGCAGGATCAATTACGTGATCAGTGCATGATCAGTCACGTGACCAGTACATGTTTGCTTCGTGATCGTTGCATGATCAGCCCGTGAGCAGAGCATGATAGCCACGTGATCAGTGCATGATCAGTCACGTGATCAGTACATGATCAGTCACTTGAACAGTATATGGTAGCCTCGTGATCATTCCATGACGAGCCACGTGAGCAGTGCATGATAGCCACGTGATGTGTGCATGATCACTTACATGAGCAGAGTATGATCAGCCACGTGATCAGTGCATGAGTGCCACGTGATCAGTGCATGTTATGTCACGTGACAGGTGTGTGATCAGCCACGTGAACAGTGCATGTTCAGCCACGTGATCAGTGCATGATAGCCACGTGATAAGTGAATGATCAGTTACGTGAGCAGTGTATGATCAGCTACGTGATCAGTGCATCGTCAGACACGTGAACAGTGTATGATCAGCCACGTGATCAGTGCATGATCTGTCACAAGATTAGTGTATGATCATCACGTGATCAGTGCATGGGCCGTCATGTGATCAGTGCATGATATAGACGTCAACAGTGCATGATCAGTCTCGTGATCAGTGCATGATAGCCCCGTGATCAGTGCATGATCAGTCACTGATGGGTGTATGATCATTCATGTGACCTGTACATGGTAGCTACATGATCATTGCATGATCAGCCACGTGAGTAGTTCATGATAGCCACGTGATCACTGCATGATCAGTCACGTGATCAGTGCATGATCAGTCATGTGACCAGTACATGGTAGCTGCGGTATCATGGCATGATCAGCCACGTGAGCAGTGCATGATAGCCACGTGATCAGTGCATGATCAGACACGAGATCAGTGCATGATCAGTCCGTGACCAGTGCATGTTCAGCCACGTGATCAGTGCATGACCAGGCACGTGATCAATGTATGTCCAGCCAAGTGATCAGTGCATGATAGCCACGTGATCAGTGCATGATCAGTCGTGTGATCAGTGCATGATCAGTTATGTGATCAGTGTATGTTCAGCCACGTGATCAGTGCATGATCAGCCACATGATCAGTGCATGATCAATTACGTGATCAGTGCATGATCAGTCACGTGACCAGTACATGCTAGCTCGTGATCATTGCTTGATCAGCCGTGATCAGTGCATGATAGCCACGTGATCAGTGCATGATAGCCACGTGATCAGTGCATGATCAGTCATGTGATAAGTGTGATCAGCCACGTGATCAGTGCATGATATCCACGTGATCAGTGCATGACAGTCACGTGATCAGTGCATGAGCCACGTGATCAGTGCATGATCAGTCACGTGATACATGTGTGATCAGCCACGTGATCAGTGCATGATGAGCCACGTGATCAGTGCAGGATCAATTATGTGATCAGTGCATGATCAGTCACGTGACCAGTACATGGTTGCTCGTGATCGTTGCATGATCAGCCACGTGAGCGGAACATGATAGCCACGTGGTCAGTGCATGATCAGTCACGTGATCAGTACATGATCAGTCACGTGAACAGTGCATGATCATTTACGTGATCTTTGCATGATCAGTCACGTTGCCAGTATATGGTTGCTACGTGATCATTCCATGACGAGCCACGTAAGCAGTGCATGATAGCCACATGATGTGTGCATGAGTTATGTGAGCAGAGTATGATCAGCCACGTGATCAGTGCATGATAGCCACGTGATCAGTGCATGATCAGTTACGTGAGCAGTGTATGATCAGCCACGTGATCAGTGCATGGTCAGACACGTGAACAGTGTATGATGCACGTGATCAGTGCATGATATCCAAGTGATCAGTGCATGATCATCACGTGATCAGTGTATGATCAGCCACGTGAACAGTGCATGCTCAGTCACGTGATCAGGGCCTGCTGAGATGCGTGATTACTGTCTGCTCATCTGCTTGACAATTGCCAGCTGAGCTGCAGGATTCCTGCCTGTCATCTGCTTGACAATGCCAGCTGTGCTGCGTAATTTCTGCCTGCTCAGCTGCTTGATTATTGCCAGCTGAGCAGCATGATTCCTCACACATGAGTTCCATGATTATTGCCTGCTGACTGTTTGATTCGTGCCTACTCAGCTCTTTGTTTATTGCCTCCAGAGGCACATGATCAGTGTATGATAGCAAACATGATCAGTGCATGATCAGTCACATGATCAGCGCCATTAAGTCACGTGATCACTACATGATAGTCATGTGATCAGTCCATGCTCAGTCACGGTATCAGTGCATAATCAGCCAGGTGATCAGTGCATGATCTGTCACAATATTAGTGTACGATCATCCACGTGATCAGTGCACGGGCAGTCATGTGATCAGTGCATGATATAGACGTGAACAGTGCATGATCAGTCTCGTGATCAGTGCATGATCAGCCACGTGATCAGTGCATGATCAGCCAGTGATCATTTCATGATAGCTATGTGATCAGTTCATGATTTGTCACGTGATCTGTGCATGACCAGGCAGGTGGTCAGTGTATGATCATCGACATGATCAGTGCATGATCCGTCACCTAATGGGTGTATGATCAGTCACCTGACCGTACATGGTAGCTACATGATCATTGCATGGTCAGCCACGTGAGTAGTGCATGATAGCCACGTGATCGTGCATGATCAGTCCGTGATCAGTGCACGATCAGTCATGTAATCTGTGCATGACCAGGCACGTGATCAGTGTATGACCAGCCAAGTGATCAGTGCATGATAGCCACGTGATCAGTGCATGATCAGTCCGTGATCAGTGCATTATCAGTCACGTGATCAGTGCATGATCAGCCACGTGATCAGTGAATGATCAGCCATGTGATCAGTGCATAATCAGCCACGTGATCAGTGCATTTCCAGGCACGTGATCAGTGTATGTCCAGCCAAGGATCAGTGCATAATAGCCACGTGATCAGTGCATGATCAGTCACATGATCAGTGCATGATCAGTCACGTGATAGGTGTGTGATCAGCCACGTGACAGTGCATGATCAGTCACGTGATCAGTGCATGATCAGTCATGTAATCTGTCCATGACCAGGCACGTGATCAGTGTATGACCAGCCAAGTGATCAGTGCATGATAGCCCGTGATCAGTGCATGATCAGTCACGTGATCAGTGCATTATCAGTCACGTGATCAGTGCATGATCAGTCTCGTGATCAGTGCATGATCAGTCACGTGATCAGTGCATGATCAGCCATGTGATCAGTGCATGATCAGCCACGTGATCAGTGCATAATCAGCCACATGATCAATGCATGATCAATTACGTGACCAGTGCATGATCAGTCACCTGATGTGTGTATGATCATTCACGTGACCTGTACATGGTACCTACATGATCATTGCATGATCAGCCACGTGAGTAGTGCATGATAGCCACGTGATCACTGCATGATCAGTCACGTGATCAGTGCATGATCAGTCATGTGACCAGTACATGGTAGCTGCGTGATCATCGCATGATCAGCCACTTGAGCAGTGCATGATAGCCAAGTGATCAGTACATGATCAGACACGAGATCAGTGCATGATCAGTCACGTGATCAGTGCATGATCAGCCACGTGATCAGTGCATTTCCTGGCACGTGATCAGTGTATGTCCAGCCAAGTGATCAGTGCATGATAAGCCAGGTGATCACTGCATGATCAATTATGTGATCAGTGCATGATCAGTCATGTGACAAGTACATGGTAACTGCGTGATCAGTGCATGATCAGCCACGTGAGCAGTGCATGATAGCCACGTGATCAGTGCATGATCAGTCACGTGATCTGTGCATGATCAGTCACGTGATCTGTGCATGATCAGTCACGTGATCAGTGCATGGTAGCTACGTGATCATTGCATGATCAGCCACGTGATCAGTGCATGATAGCCACGTGATCAGTGCATGATAGCCACGTGATCAGTGCATGATCAGTCACGTGATACGTGTGTGATCAGCCACGTGATCAGTGCATGTTATCCACGTGATCAGTGCAGGATAGCCAAGTGATCACTTCATGAATATTTACGTGATCTGTACATGATCAGTCACGTGATACGTGTGTGATCAGCCACCGGATCAGTGCGTGATGAGCCATGTGATCAGTGCAGGATCAATTACCTGATCAGTGCATGATCAGTCACATGACCACTACATGGTAGCTACGTGATCATTGCGTGATCAGCCACGTGATCAGTGCATGATAGCTACGTGATCAGTGCATGATAGCCACATGATCAGTGCATGATAGCCACATGATCAGTGCATGATCAGTCATGTGATACGTGTGTGATCAGCCACGTGATCAGTGCATGATATCCACGTGATCAGTGCATGACAGTCAAGTGATCAGTGCATGAGAGCCACGTGATCAGTGCAGGATCAATTACGTGATCAGTGCATGATCAGTCACGTGACCAGTACATGGTTGCTACGTGATCGTTGCATGATCAGCCACGTGAGCAGAACATGTTAGCCACGTGGTCAGTGCATGATCAGTCACGTGATCAGTACATGATCAGTCACGTAAACAGTGCATGATCATTTACGTGATCTTTGCATGATCAGTCATGTTGCCAGTATATGGTTGCTACGTGATCATTCCATGACGAGCCACGTGAGCAGTGCATGATAGCCACGTGATGTGTGCATGAGTTACGTGAGCAGAGTATGATCAGCCACGTGATCAGTGCATGAGTGCCACGTGATCAGTGCATGATATGTCACGTGACAGGTGTGTGATCAGCCACGGGAACAGTGCATGTTCTGCCACGTGATCAGTGCATGATAGCCACGTGATCAGTGCATGATCAGTTACGTGAGCAGTGTATGATCAGCCACGTGATCAGTGCATGGTCAGACACGTGAACAGTGTATGATCAGCCACGTGATCAGTGCATGATAGCCACGTGATAAGTGCATGATAGCCACGTGATCAGTGCAGGATCAATTACGTGATCAGTGCATGATCAGTCACGTGACCAGTACATGTTTGCTTCGTGATCGTTGCATGATCAGCCACGTGAGCAGAGAATGATAGCCACGTGATCAGTGCATGATCAGTCACGTGATCAGTACATGATCATCACGTGAACAGTGCATGATCATTTACGTAATCTTTGCATGATCAGTCACGTGAACAGTATATGGTAGCCTCGTGATCATTCCATGACGAGCCACGTGAGCAGTGCATGATAGCCAAGTGATGTGTGCATGATCACTTACATGAGCAGAGTATGATCAGCCACGTGATCAGTGCATGAGTGCCACGTGATCAGTGCATGTTATGTCACGTGACAGGTGTGTGATCAGCCACGTGAACAGTGTATGTTCAGCCTCGTGATCAGTGCATGATATCCAAGTGATCAGTGCATGATCAATCACGTGATCAGTGTATGATCAGCCACGTTAACAGTGCATGTTCAGTCACGTGATCTGGGCCTGCTGAGCTGCGTGATTACTGTCTGCTCATCTGCTTGACAATTGCCAGCTGAGCTGCTCGATTCCTGCCTGTCATCTGCTTGACAATTGCCAGCTGTGCTGCCTAATTCCTGCCTGCTCAGCTGCTTGATTATTGCCAGCTGAGCAGCATGATTTCTCACATCTGAGTTCCATGATTATTGCCTGCTGACTGTTTGATTCGTGCCTACTCAGCTCTTTGTTTATTGCCTCCAGAGGCACATTATCAGTGTGTGATAGCAAACATGATCAGCGCATGATCAGTCACATGATCAGCGCCATTAAGTCACGTGATCACTACATGATAGTCATGTGATCAGTCCATGCTCAGTCACGGTATCAGTGCATGATCAGATACGTGATCAGTGCATGATCTGTCACAAGGTTAGTGTATGATCATCCACGTGATCAGTGCATGGGCAGTCATGTGATCAGTGCATGATATAGACGTCAACAGTGCATGATCAGTCTCGTGATCAGTGCATGATCAGCCACGTGATCAGTGCATGATCAGTCACCTGATGGGTGTATGATCATTCATGTGACCTGTACATGGTAGCTACATGTTCATTGCATGATCAGCCACGTGAGTAGTTCATGATAGCCACGTGATCACTGCATGATCAGTCACGTGATCAGTGCATGATCAATCATGTGACCAGTACATGGTAGCTGCATGATCATGGCATGATCAGCCACGTGAGCAGTGCATGATAGCCACGTGATCAGTGCATGATCAGACACGAGATCAGTGCATGATCAGTCACGTGATCAGTGCATGATCAGCCACGTGATCAGTGCATGACCAGGCACGTGATCAGTGTATGTCCAGCCAAGTGATCAGTGCATGATAGCCACGTGATCAGTGCATGATCAGTCATGTGATCAGTGCATGAACAGTTATGTGATCAGTGTATGTTCAGCCACGTAATCAGTGCATGATCAGCCACGTGATCAGTGCATGATCAATTACGTGATCAGTTCATGATCAGTCACGTGACCAGTACATGGTAGCTACATGATCATTGCTTGATCAGCCACGTGATCAGTGCATGATAACCACGTGATCAGTGCATGATAGCCACGTGATCAGTGCATGATCAGTCACGTGATAAGTGTGTGATCAGCCACGTGATCAGTGCATGATATCCACGTGATCAGTGCATGACAGTCACGTGATCAGTGCATGAGAGCCACGTGATCAGTGCATGATCAGTCACGTGATACATGTGTGATCAGCCACGTGATCAGTGCATGATGAGCCACGTGATCAGTGCAGGATCAATTACGTGATCAGTGCATGATCAGTCACGTGAGCAGTACATGGTTGCTACGTGATCGTTGCATGATTAGCCACGTGAGCAGAACATGATAGCCACGTGGTCAGTGCATGATCAGTCACGTGATCA
This sequence comes from Bos javanicus, assembly GCF_032452875.1. Taxonomy (NCBI): domain Eukaryota; kingdom Metazoa; phylum Chordata; class Mammalia; order Artiodactyla; family Bovidae; genus Bos; species Bos javanicus. Next base: position 8,887 of record NW_026893674.1, on the reverse strand, counting down.
GTACATGATCAGTCACGTGAACAGTGCATGATCATTTACGTGATCTTTGCATGATCAGTCACGTACCCAGTATATGGTTGCTACGTGATCATTCCATGACGAGCCACGTGAGCAGTGCATGATAGCCACATGATGTGTGCATGATGAGTTACATGAGCAGAGTATGATCAGCCAAGTGATCAGTGCATGAGTGCCACGTGATCAGTGCATGATATGTCACGTGATCAGGTGTGTGATCAGCCACGTGAACAGTGCATGTTCAGCCACGTGATCAGTGCATGATAGCCACGTGATCAGTGCATGATCAGTTACGTGAGCAGTGTATGATCAGCCACGTGATCAGTGCATGGTCAGACACGTGAACACTGTATGATCAGCCACGTGATCAGTGCATGATATCCAAGTGATCAGTGCATGATCATCACGTGATCAGTGTATGATCAGCCACGTGAACAGTGCCTGCTCAGTCACGTGATCAGGGCCTGCTGAGCTGCGTGATTACTGTCTGCTCATCTGCTTGACAATTGCCAGCTGAGCTGCACGATTCCTGCCTGTCATCTGCTTGACAATTGCCAGCTGTGCTGCGTAATTCCTGCCTGCTCAGCTGCTTGATTATTGCCAGCTGAGCAGCATGATTCCTCACACCTGAGTTCCATGATTATTGCCTGCTGACTGTTTGATTCGTGCCTACTCAGCTCTTTGTTTATTGCCTCCAGAGGCACATGATCAGTGTGTGATAGCAAACATGATCAGCGCATGATTAGTCACATGATCAGCGCCATTAAGTCACGTGATCACTACATGATCAGTCATGTGATCAGTCCATGCTCAGTCACGGTATCAGTGCATGATCAGCCACGTGATCAGTGCATGATCTGTCACAAGATCAGTGCATGATCAGCCACGTGATCAGTGCATGATCAGTCACGTGATCAGTGCATGATATAGACGTGAACAGTGCATGATCAGTCACGTGATCAGTGCATGATCAGCCACGTGATCAGTGCATGATCAGCCAGGTGATCGGTGCATGATAGCCACGTGACCAGTGCATGATTAGCCACGTGATCAGTGCATGACCAGGCAGGTGGTCAGTGCATGATCAGCCACGTGATCAGTGCATGATCAGTCACGTGATGGGTGCATGATCAGTCACGTGATCAGTGCATGGTAGCCGCGTGATCATTGCATGATCAGCCACGTGAGCAGTGCATGATAGCCACGTGATCAGTGCATGATCAGCCACGTGAACAGTGCATGATCAGCCACGTGATCAGTGCATGATAGCCACGTGATCAGTGCATGATCAGTTACGTGAGCAGTGCATGATCAGCCACGTGAACAGTGCATGCTCAGTCACGTGATAAGGGCATGCTGAGCTGCGTGATTACTGCATGATCAGCCGCTTGAAAATTGCCAGATGAGCTGCATGATTCCTGCCAGTCATCTGCTTGACAATTGCCAGCTGTGCTGTATAATTCCTGCCTGCTCAGCTGCTTGATCATTGCCAGCTGAGCAGCATGATTCCTCACACCTGAGTTCCATGATTATTGCCTGCTGACTGTCTGATTCGTGCCTACTCAGCTCTTTGTTCATTGCCTCCAGAGGCAAATGATCGGTGCATGATAGCAAACATGATCAGCGCATGATCAGTCACATGATCAGAGCCATTAAGTCACGTGATCACTGCATGATAGCCACGTGATCAGTGCATGCTCAGTCACGGGATCAGTGCATGATCAGCCACGTGATCAGTGCATGATCAGCCACGTGATCAGTGCATGATAGCTACGTGATCAGTGCATGATCAGTCACGTGATCAGTGCATGATCAGGCAGGTGATCAGTGCATGATCAGCCACGTGATCAGTGCATGATCCGTCACGTGATCGGTGCATGATCAGTCACGTGACCGGTGCATGGTAGCTACGTGATCAGTGCATGATCAGCCACGTGAGCAGTGCAGGATCAGCCACGTGATCAGTGCATGATCAGCCACGTGATCAGTGCATGTGGAGTCACGTGAGTCAATGCATGATAGCGACGTGATCAGTGCACGATCAGTCACGTGATGAGTGTCATGATCAGCCAAGTGATCAGTGCAAGATAGCCACGTGATCAGTGCATGATCAGTCACATGATCAGTGCATGATCAGTCACGTGATAGGTGTGTGATCAGCCACGTGAACAGTGCATGCTCAGTCACGTGATCAGGGCCTGCTGAGCTGCGTGATTACTGTCTGCTCATCTGCTTGACAATTTCCAGCTGAGCTGCACGATTCCTGCCTGTCATCTGCTTGACAATTGCCAGCTGTGCTGCGTAATTCCTGCCTGCTCATCTGCTTGATTATTGCCAGCTGAGCAGCATGATTCCTCACACCTGAGTTCCATGATTATTGCCTGCTGACTGTTTGATTCGTGCCTACTCAGCTCTTTGTTCATTGCCTCCAGAGGCACATGATCAGTGTGTGATACCAAACATGATCAGCGCATGATCAGTCACATGATCAAAGCATGATAAGCCAGGTGATCAGTGCATGATCAGTCATGTGATCAGTGCATGCTCAGTCATGTGACCAGTACATGGTAGCTGCGTGATCAGTGCATGATCAGCCACGTGATCAGTGCATGATCAGCCACGTGATCAGTGCATGATCAGCCACGTGATCCGTGCATGATCAGCCACGTGATCAGTGCATGATCAGCCACGTGATCAGTGCATGATCAGCCACGTGATCAGTGCATGATAGCCACGTGATCAGTGCATGATCAGTCACGTGATACAGTGTGATCAGCCACGTGATCAGTGCATGTTAGCCACGTGATCAGTGCATGATAGCCACGTGATCACTGCATGATCAGTCACGTGATCTGTGCATGGTCAGTCACGTGAACGTGTGATCAGCCACGAGATCAGTGCATGATCAGCCACGTGATCACTGCAGGATCAGTTACGTGATCAGTGCATGATCAGTCACGTGACCAGTACATGGTAGCTGCGTGATCATCGCATGATCAGCCACGTGATCAGTGCATGATAGCCACGTGATCAGTGCATGATCAGCCACGTGATCAGTGCATGATCAGTCACGTGATCAGTGCATGATCAGCCACGTGATCAGTGCATGACCAGGCACGTGATCAGTGTATGTCCAGCCACGTGATCAGTGCATGATAGCCACGTGATCAGTGCATGATCAGTCACGTGATCAGTGCATGATCAGTCACGTGATCAGTGCATGATCAGCCAGGTGATCAGTGCATGATCAGCCACGTGATCAGTGCATGATCAGTCACGTGATCAGTGCATGATCAGCCACGTGATCAGTGCATGACCAGGCACGTGATCAGTGCATGTCCAGCCAAGTGATCAGTGCATGATAGACACGTGATCAGTGCATGATCAGTCACGTGATCAGTGCATGATAGCCAGGTGATCAGTGCATGATAGCCACGTGATCAGTGCATGATCAGTCACGTGATCAGTGCATGGTCAGTCACGTGATCAGTGCATGATCATCCACGTGATCAGTGCATGTGGAGTGATGTAATCAATGCATGATAGCGCCGTGATCAGTGCACGATCAGTCCCGTGATGAGTGTATGATCAGCCAAGTGATCAGTGCAATATAGCTACGTGATCAGTGCATGATCAGGCATATGATCAGTGCATGATTAGCCACGTCATCAGTGCATGATAGCCACGTGATCAGTGCATACTATTACGTGAACAATGCATGCGCAATCACGTGATCAGTGCATGAGAGCCACGTGATCAGTGCATGATCAGTCACGTGATAGGTGTGTGATCAGCCATGTGAACAGTGCATGCTCAGTCACGTGATCAGGGCCTGCTGAGCTGCGTGATTACTGTCTGCTCATCTGCTTGACAATTGCCAGCTGAGCTGCACGATTCCTGCCTGCCATCTGCTTGACAATTGCCACCTGTGCTGCGTAATTCCTGCCTGCTCATCTACTTGATTATTGCCAGCTGAGCAGCATGATTTCTCAGAGCTGAGTTCCATGATTATAGCCTGCTGACTGATTCCTGCCTACTCAGCTCTATGTTCATTGCCTCCAGAGGCACATGATCAGTGTGTGACACCAAACATGATCAGCACATGATCAGTCACATGATCAATGCATGATAAGCCAGGTGATCAGTGCATGATCAATTACGTGATCAGTGCATGATCAGTCATGTGACCAGTACATGGTAGCTGCGTGATCATTGCATGATCAGCCACGTGAGCAGTGCATGATAGCCACGTGATCAGTGCATGATCAGTCACGTGACCAGTGCATGGTAGCTACGTGATCAGTGCATGATCAGCCACGTGATCAGTGCATGATCAGTCACGTGATCAGTGCATGGTAGCTACGTGATCATTGCATGATCAGCCACGTGATCAGTGCATGATAGCCACGTGATCAGTGCAGGATAGCCACGTGATCAGTGCATTATCAGTCACGTGATCAGTACATGATCAGTCACGTGAACAGTGCATGATCATTTACGTGATCAGTGCATGATCAGTCACGTGACCAGTACATGGTAGCTTCGTGATCATTCCACGACGAACCACGTGAGCAGTGCATGATAGCCACGTGATGTGTGCATGATGCCACGTGATCAGTGCATGATCAGTCACGTGAACAGTGTGTGATCAGCCGTGATCAGTGCATGATCAGCCACGTGATCAGTGCATGATAGCCACGTGATCAGTGCATGATCAGTTACGTGAGCAGAGTATGATCAGCCACGTGATCAGTGCATGAGTGCCACGTGATCAGTGCATGATATGTCACGTGACAGGTGTGTGATAAGCCACGTGAACAGTGCATGTTCAGCCACGTATTCAGTGCATGATAGCCACGTGATCAGTGCATGATCAGTTACGTGAGCAGTGTATGATCAGCCACGTGATCAGTGCATGGTCAGACACGTGAACAGTGTATGATCAGCCACGTGATCAGTGCATGATATCCAAGTGATCAGTGCATGATCATCACGTGATCAGTGTATGATCAGCCACGTGAACAGTGCATGCTCAGTCACGTGATCAGGGCCTGCTGAGCTGCGTGATTACTGTCTGCTCATCTGCTTGACAATTGCCAGCTGAGCTGCACGATTCCTGCCTGTCATCTGCTTGACAATTGCCAGCTGTGCTGCGTAATTCCTGCCTGCTCAGCTGCTTGATTATTGCCAGCTGAGCAGCATGATTCCTCACAGCTGAGTTCCATGATTATTGCCTGCTGACTGTTTGATTCGTGCCTACTCAGCTCTTTGTTTATTGCCTCCAGAGGCACATGATCAGTGTATGATAGCAAACATGATCAGCGCATGATCAGTCACATGATCAGAGCCATTAAGTCACGTGATCACTACATGATAGTCATGTGATCTGTCCATGCTCAGTCACGGTATCAGTGCATGATCAGCCACGTGATCAGTGCATGATCTGTCACATGATTAGTGCATGATATCCACGTGATCAGTGCATGGGCAGTCATGTGATCAGTGCATGATATAGACGTGATCAGTGCATGATCAGTCACGTGATCAGTGCATGATAGCCACGTGATCAGTGCATGATCAGTCACCTGATGGGTGTATGATCAGTCACGTGACCTGTACATGGTAGCTACATGATCATTGCATGATCAGCCACGTGAGTAGTGCATGATAGCCACGTGATCAGTGCATGATCAGTCACGTGATCAGTGCATGATCAGTCACGTGACCAGTGCATGGTAGCTGCGTGATCAGTGCATGATCAGCCACGTGATCAGTGCATGATAGCCACGTGATCAGTGCATGATCAGTCACGTGATCAGTGCATGATCAGTCACGTGACCAGTACATGGTAGCTACGTGATCAGTGCCTGATCAGCCACGTGAGCAGTGCATGATAGCCACGTGATCAGTGCATGATCAGCCACGTGATCAGTGCATGATCAGTCACGTGATCAGTGCATGGTCAGTCACGTGATCAGTGCATGATCATCCACGTGATCAGTGCATGTGGAGTCATGTAGTCAATGAATGATAGCGCCGTGATCAGTGCACGATCAGTCCCGTGATGAGTGTATGATCAGCCAAGTGATCAGTGCAAGATAGCTACGTGATCAGTGCATGATCAGTCACATGATCAGTGCATGATCAGTCACGTGATAGGTGTGTGATCAGCCATGTGAACAGTGCATGCTCAGTCACGTGATCAGGGCCTGCTGAGCTGCGTGATTACTGTCTGCTCATCTGCTTGACAATTTCCAGCTGAGCTGCACGATTCCTGCCTGTCATCTCCTTGACAATTGCCACCTGTGCTGCGTAATTCCTGCCTGCTCATCTACTTGATTATTGCCAGCTGAGCAGCATGATTTCTCAGAGCTGAGTTCCATGATTATAGCCTGCTGACTGATTCCTGCCTACTCAGCTCTATGTTCATTGCCTCCAGAGGCACATGATCAGTGTGTGACACCAAACATGATCAGCACATGATCAGTCACATGATCAATGCATGATAAGCCAGGTGATCAGTGCATGATCAATTATGTGATCAGTGCATGATCAGTCATGTGACAAGTACATGGTAGCTGCGTGATCATTGCATGATCAGCCACGTGAGCAGTGCATGATAGCCACGTGATCAGTGCATGATCAGTCACGTGATCTGTGCATGATCAGTCACGTGATCAGTGCATGATCAGTCACGTGATCAGTGCATGATAGCCACGTGATCAGTGCATGATCAGTCACGTGATACGTGTGTGATCAGCCACGTGATCAGTGCATGATATCCACGTGATCAGTGCAGGATAGCCACGAGATCAGTGCATGATTAGTCACGTGATCTGTTCATGATCAGTCACGTGATACGTGTGTGATCAGCCACCGGATCAGTGCGTGATGAGCCACGTGATCAGTGCAGGATCAATTACGTGATCAGTGCATGATCAGTCACGTGACCAGTACATGGTTGCTACGTGATCGTTGCATGATCAGCCAAGTGAGCAGAGCATGATAGCCACGTGATCAGTGCATGATCAGTCACGTGATCAGTGCATGATCAGTCACGTGATCAGTGCATGATCATTTATGTGATCTGTGCATGATCAGTCACGTGACCAGTATATGGTAGCTTCGTGATCATTCCATGACGAACCACGTGAGCAGTGCATGATCAGCCACGTGATGTGTGCATGATGAGTTTCGTGAGCAGAGTATGATCAGCCACGTGATCAGTGCATGAGTGCCAGGTGATCAGTGCATGATATGTCACGTGATCAGGTGTGTGATCAGCCACGTGAACAGTGCATGTTCAGCCACGTGATCAGTGCATGATCAGCCACGTGATCAGTGCATGATCAGTTACGTGAGCAGTGTATGATCAGCCACGTGATCAGTGCATGGTCAGCCACGTGAACAGTGCATGATCAGCCACGTGATCAGTGCATGATAGCCACGTGATCAGTGCATGATCAATCACGTGATCAGTGTATGATCAGCCACGTGAAGTGCATGATCAGCCACGTGATCAGTGCATGATCAGTCACATGATCAGTGCATGATCAGTCACGTGATCGGTGCGTGATCAGCCACGTGATCAGTGCATGATCAGCCACGTGATCAGTGCATGATAGCCACGTGATCAGTGCATGATCAGTTACGTGATCAGTGCATGATCAGCCACGTGATCAGTGCATGATCAGTCACGTGATCAGTGCATGATCAGCCACGTGATCAGTGCATGGGCAGTCATGTGATCAGTGCATGATATAGACGTGATCAGTGCATGATCAGTCACGTGATCAGTGCATGATAGCCACGTGATCAGTGCATGATCAGTCACCTGATGGGTGTATGATCAGTCACGTGACCTGTACATGGTAGCTACGTGATCAGTGCATGATCAGCCACGTGAGCAGTGCATGATAGCCACGTGATCAGTGCATGATCAGTCACGTGATCAGTGCATGATCAGTCATGTGACCAGTACATGGTAGCTGCGTGACCATGGCATGATCAGCCACGTGAGCAGTGCATGATAGCCACGTGATCAGTGCATGATCAGACACGAGTTCAGTGCATGATCAGTCACGTGATCAGTGCATGATCAGCCACGTGATCAGTGCATGACCAGGCACGTGATCAGTGTATGTCCAGCCAAGTGATCAGTGCATGATAGCCACGTGATCAGTGCATGATCAGTCACGTGACAGTGCATGATCAGTTACGTGATCAGTGCATGATCAGCCACGTGATCAGTGCATGATCAATCACGTGATCAGTGCATGATCAGTCACGTGACCAGTACATGGTAGCTACGTGATCATTGCCTGATCAGCCACGTGATCAGTGCATGATAGCCACGTGATCAGTGCATGATAGCCACGTGATCAGTGCATGATCAGTCACGTGATACGTGTGTGATCAGCCACGTGATCAGTGCATGATCAGCCACGTGATCAGTTCATGACAGCCACGTGATCAGTGCATGAGAGCCACGTGATCAGTGCATGATCAGTCACGTGATACATGTGTGATCAGCCACGTGATCAGTGCATGATGAGCCACGTGATCAGTGCAGGATCAGTTACGTGATCAGTGCATGATCAGTCACGTGACCAGTACATGGTTGCTACGTGATCGTTGCATGATCAGCCACGTGAGCAGTGCATGATAGCCACGTGATCAGTGCATGATCAGTCACGTGATCAGTACATGATCAGTCACGTGAACAGTGCATGATCATTTACGTGATCTGTGCATGATCAGTCACGTTACCAGTATGGTTGCTACGTGATCATTCCATGACAGATGCCACGTGAGCAGTGCATGATCAGCCCACGTGATCAGTGGATGATCAGACACGAGATCAGTGCAT